>NW_027094089.1:5146672-5391198 GCF_029207755.1 Chamaea fasciata | reverse complement strand
AAACGCTGTTTCCGAGCTCCCCACAAGCAGAGAAGCTGTTTGCAGCACGGAAAACGCTTCTCCTAGCCTGGGAAGCGAGGAAAACGCCGTTTGGCCGCGTCTAGTGCACTCTCCGGCGGTTCGCTTGCAGGCAGGCTTGGAACAGCGTCCAACGCTGTTTCCCAGCTCCCCACAAGCAGAGAAGCTGTTTGCAGCACGGAAAACGCTTCTCCTAGCCTGGGAAGCGAGAAAACGCCGTTTGGCCGCGTCTAGTGCACTCTCCGGCGGTTCGCTTGCAGGCAGGCTTGGAACAGCGTCAAACGCTGTTTCCCAGCTCCCCACAAGCAGAGAAGCTGTTTGCAGCACGGAAAACGCTTCTCCTAGCCTGGGAAGCGAGAAAACGCCGTTTGGCCGCGTCTAGTGCACTCTCCGCCGGTTCGCTTGCAGGCAGGCTTGGAACAGCGTCAAACGCTGTTTCCCAGCTCCCCACAAGCAGAGAAGCTGTTTGCAGCACGGAAAACGCTTCTCCTAGCCTGGGAAGCGAGAAAACGCCGTTTGGCCGCGTCTAGCGCACTCTCCGCCGGTTCGCTTGCAGGCAGGCTTGGAACAGCGTCAAACGCTGTTTCCCAGCTCCCCACAAGCAGAGAAGCTGTTTGCAGCACGGAAAACGCTTCTCCTAGCCTGGGAAGCGAGAAAACGCCGTTTGGCCGCGTCTAGTGCACTCTCCGGCGGTTCGCTTGCAGGCAGGCTTGGAACAGCGTCAAACGCTGTTTCCGAGCTCCCCACAAGCAGAGAAGCTGTTTGCAGCACGGAAAACGCTTCTCCTAGCCTGGGAAGCGAGAAAACGCCGTTTGGCCGCGGTCTAGTGCACTCTCCGGCGGTTCGCTTTCAGGCAGGCTTGGAACAGCGTCAAACGCTGTTTCCGAGCTCCCCACAAGCAGAGAAGCTGTTTGCAGCACGGAAAACGCTTCTCCTAGCCTGGGAAGCGAGAAAACGCCGTTTGGCCGCGTCTAGTGCACTCTCCGGCGGTTCGCTTGCAGGCAGGCTTGGAACAGCGTCAAACGCTGTTTCCGAGCTCCCCACAAGCAGAGAAGCTGTTTGCAGCACGGAGAACGCTTCTCCTAGCCTGGGAAGCGAGGAAAACGCCGTTTGGCCGCGTCTAGTGCACTCTCCGGCGGTTCGCTTGCAGGCAGGCTTGGAACAGCGTCAAACGCTGTTTCCCAGCTCCCCACAAGCAGAGAAGCTGTTTGCAGCACGGAAAACGCTTCTCCTAGCCTGGGAAGCGAGAAAACGCCGTTTGGCCGCGTCTAGTGCACTCTCCGGCGGTTCGCTTGCAGGCAGGCTTGGAACAGCGTCAAACGCTGTTTCCCAGCTCCCCACAAGCAGAGAAGCTGTTTGCAGCACGGAAAACGCTTCTCCTAGCCTGGGAAGCGAGGAAAACGCCGTTTGGCCGCGTCTAGTGCACTCTCCGGCGGTTCGCTTGCAGGCAGGCTTGGAACCGCGTCAAACGCCGTTTCCGAGCTCCCCACAAGCAGAGAAGCTGTTTGCAGCACGGAAAACGCTTCTCCTAGCCTGGGAAGCGAGAAAACGCCGTTTGGCCGCGTCTAGTGCACTCTCCGGCGGTTCGCTTGCAGGCAGGCTTGGAACAGCGTCAAACGCTGTTTCCGAGCTCCCCACAAGCAGAGAAGCTGTTTGCAGCACGGAAAACGCTTCTCCTAGCCTGGGAAGCGAGAAAACGCCGTTTGGCCGCGTCTAGTGCACTCTCCGGCGGTTCGCTTGCAGGCAGGCTTGGAACAGCGTCAAACGCTGTTTCCCAGCTCCCCACAAGCAGAGAAGCTGTTTGCAGCACGGAAAACGCTTCTCCTAGCCTGGGAAGCGAGAAAACGCCGTTTTGGCCGCGTCTAGTGCACTCTCCGGCGGTTCGCTTGCAGGCAGGCTTGGAACAGCGTCAAACGCTGTTTCCCAGCTCCCCACAAGCAGAGAAGCTGTTTGCAGCACGGAAAACGCTTCTCCTAGCCTGGGAAGCGAGAAAACGCCGTTTGGCCGCGTCTAGTGCACTCTCCGCCGGTTCGCTTGCAGGCAGGCTTGGAACAGCGTCAAACGCTGTTTCCCAGCTCCCCACAAGCAGAGAAGCTGTTTGCAGCACGGAAAACGCTTCTCCTAGCCTGGGAAGCGAGGAAAACGCCGTTTGGCCGCGTCTAGCGCACTCTCCGCCGGTTCGCTTGCAGGCAGGCTTGGAACAGCGTCAAACGCTGTTTCCCAGCTCCCCACAAGCAGAGAAGCTGTTTGCAGCACGGAAAACGCTTCTCCTAGCCTGGGAAGCGAGAAAACGCCGTTTTGGCCGCGTCTAGTGCACTCTCCGGCGGTTCGCTTGCAGGCAGGCTTGGAACAGCGTCAAACGCTGTTTCCGAGCTCCCCACAAGCAGAGAAGCTGTTTGCAGCACGGAAAACGCTTCTCCTAGCCTGGGAAGCGAGAAAACGCCGTTTGGCCGCGTCTAGTGCACTCTCCGGCGGTTCGCATGCAGGCAGGCTTGGAACAGCGTCAAACGCTGTTTCCGAGCTCCCCACAAGCAGAGAAGCTGTTTGCAGCACGGAAAACGCTTCTCCTAGCCTGGGAAGCGAGAAAACGCCGTTTGGCCGCGTCTAGTGCACTCTCCGGCGGTTCGCTTGCAGGCAGGCTTGGAACAGCGTCAAACGCTGTTTCCGAGCTCCCCACAAGCAGAGAAGCTGTTTGCAGCACGGAAAACGCTTCTCCTAGCCTGGGAAGCGAGAAAACGCCGTTTGGCCGCGTCTAGTGCACTCTCCGGCGGTTCGCTTGCAGGCAGGCTTGGAACAGCGTCAAACGCCGTTTCCGAGCTCCCCACAAGCAGAGAAGCTGTTTGCAGCACGGAAAACGCTTCTCCTAGCCTGGGAAGCGAGAAAACGCCGTTTGGCCGCGTCTAGTGCACTCTCCGGCGGTTCGCTTGCAGGCAGGCTTGGAACAGCGTCAAACGCTGTTTCCGAGCTCCCCACAAGCAGAGAAGCTGTTTGCAGCACGGAAAACGCTTCTCCTAGCCTGGGAAGCGAGAAAACGCCGTTTGGCCGCGTCTAGTGCACTCTCCGGCGGTTCGCTTTCAGGCAGGCTTGGAACAGCGTCAAACGCTGTTTCCGAGCTCCCCACAAGCAGAGAAGCTGTTTGCAGCACGGAAAACGCTTCTCCTAGCCTGGGAAGCGAGAAAACGCCGTTTGGCCGCGTCTAGTGCACTCTCCGGCGGTTCGCTTGCAGGCAGGCTTGGAACAGCGTCAAACGCTGTTTCCGAGCTCCCCACAAGCAGAGAAGCTGTTTGCAGCACGGAAAACGCTTCTCCTAGCCTGGGAAGCGAGAAAACGCCGTTTGGCCGCGTCTAGTGCACTCTCCGGCGGTTCGCTTGCAGGCAGGCTTGGAACAGCGTCAAACGCTGTTTCCGAGCTCCCCACAAGCAGAGAAGCTGTTTGCAGCACGGAAAACGCTTCTCCTAGCCTGGGAAGCGAGAAAACGCCGTTTGGCCGCGTCTAGTGCACTCTCCGGCGGTTCGCTTGCAGGCAGGCTTGGAACAGCGTCAAACGCTGTTTCCGAGCTCCCCACAAGCAGAGAAGCTGTTTGCAGCACGGAAAACGCTTCTCCTAGCCTGGGAAGCGAGAAAACGCCGTTTGGCCGCGTCTAGTGCACTCTCCGGCGGTTCGCTTGCAGGCAGGCTTGGAACAGCGTCCAACGCTGTTTCCCAGCTCCCCACAAGCAGAGAAGCTGTTTGCAGCACGGAAAACGCTTCTCCTAGCCTGGGAAGCGAGAAAACGCCGTTTGGCCGCGTCTAGTGCACTCTCCGGCGGTTCGCTTGCAGGCAGGCTTGGAACAGCGTCAAACGCTGTTTCCCAGCTCCCCACAAGCAGAGAAGCTGTTTGCAGCACGGAAAACGCTTCTCCTAGCCTGGGAAGCGAGAAAACGCCGTTTGGCCGCGTCTAGTGCACTCTCCGCCGGTTCGCTTGCAGGCAGGCTTGGAACAGCGTCAAACGCTGTTTCCCAGCTCCCCACAAGCAGAGAAGCTGTTTGCAGCACGGAAAACGCTTCTCCTAGCCTGGGAAGCGAGAAAACGCCGTTTGGCCGCGTCTAGCGCACTCTCCGCCGGTTCGCTTGCAGGCAGGCTTGGAACAGCGTCAAACGCTGTTTCCCAGCTCCCCACAAGCAGAGAAGCTGTTTGCAGCACGGAAAACGCTTCTCCTAGCCTGGGAAGCGAGAAAACGCCGTTTGGCCGCGTCTAGTGCACTCTCCGGCGGTTCGCTTGCAGGCAGGCTTGGAACAGCGTCAAACGCTGTTTCCGAGCTCCCCACAAGCAGAGAAGCTGTTTGCAGCACGGAAAACGCTTCTCCTAGCCTGGGAAGCGAGAAAACGCCGTTTGGCCGCGTCTAGTGCACTCTCCGGCGGTTCGCATGCAGGCAGGCTTGGAACAGCGTCAAACGCTGTTTCCGAGCTCCCCACAAGCAGAGAAGCTGTTTGCAGCACGGAAAACGCTTCTCCTAGCCTGGGAAGCGAGAAAACGCCGTTTGGCCGCGTCTAGTGCACTCTCCGGCGGTTCGCTTGCAGGCAGGCTTGGAACAGCGTCAAACGCTGTTTCCGAGCTCCCCACAAGCAGAGAAGCTGTTTGCAGCACGGAAAACGCTTCTCCTAGCCTGGGAAGCGAGGAAAACGCCGTTTGGCCGCGTCTAGTGCACTCTCCGGCGGTTCGCTTGCAGGCAGGCTTGGAACAGCGTCCAACGCTGTTTCCGAGCTCCCCACAAGCAGAGAAGCTGTTTGCAGCACGGAAAACGCTTCTCCTAGCCTGGGAAGCGAGAAAACGCCGTTTGGCCGCGTCTAGTGCACTCTCCGGCGGTTCGCTTGAAGGCAGGCTTGGAACAGCGTCAAACGCTGTTTCCCAGCTCCCCACAAGCAGAGAAGCTGTTTGCAGCACGGAAAACGCTTCTCCTAGCCTGGGAAGCGAGGAAAACGCCGTTTGGCCGCGTCTAGTGCACTCTCCGGCGGTTCGCTTGCAGGCAGGCTTGGAACAGCGTCAAACGCTGTTTCCGAGCTCCCCACAAGCAGAGAAGCTGTTTGCAGCACGGAAAACGCTTCTCCTAGCCTGGGAAGCGAGAAAACGCCGTTTGGCCGCGTCTAGTGCACTCTCCGCCGGTTCGCTTGCAGGCAGGCTTGGAACAGCGTCAAACGCTGTTACCCAGCTCCCCACAAGCAGAGAAGCTGTTTGCAGCACGGAAAACGCTTCTCCTAGCCTGGGAAGCGAGAAAACGCCGTTTGGCCGCGTCTAGTGCACTCTCCGCCGGTTCGCTTGCAGGCAGGCTTGGAACAGCGTCAAACGCTGTTTCCGAGCTCCCCACAAGCAGAGAAGCTGTTTGCAGCACGGAAAACGCTTCTCCTAGCCTGGGAAGCGAGAAAACGCCGTTTGGCCGCGTCTAGTGCACTCTCCGGCGGTTCGCTTGCAGGCAGGCTTGGAACAGCGTCAAACGCTGTTTCCCAGCTCCCCACAAGCAGAGAAGCTGTTTGCAGCACGGAAAACGCTTCTCCTAGCCTGGGAAGCGAGAAAACGCCGTTTGGCCGCGTCTAGTGCACTCTCCGGCGGTTCGCTTGCAGGCAGGCTTGGAACAGCGTCAAACGCTGTTTCCGAGCTCCCCACAAGCAGAGAAGCTGTTTGCAGCACAGAAAACGCTTCTCCTAGCCTGGGAAGCGAGAAAACGCCGTTTGGCCGCGTCTAGTGCACTCTCCGGCGGTTCGCTTGCAGGCAGGCTTGGAACAGCGTCAAACGCTGTTTCCGAGCTCCCCACAAGCAGAGAAGCTGTTTGCAGCACGGAAAACGCTTCTCCTAGCCTGGGAAGCGAGAAAACGCCGTTTGGCCGCGTCTAGTGCACTCTCCGGCGGTTCGCTTGCAGGCAGGCTTGGAACAGCGTCAAACGCTGTTTCCGAGCTCCCCACAAGCAGAGAAGCTGTTTGCAGCACGGAAAACGCTTCTCCTAGCCTGGGAAGCGAGAAAACGCCGTTTGGCCGCGCCTAGTGCACTCTCCGGCGGTACGCTTGCAGGCAGGCTTGGAATAGTATTTAGCACCGTTTCCGAGCTCTCCACAAGCAGAGAAGCTGTTTGCAGCACGGAAAGTGCTTCTCCTAGCCTGGGAAGCGAGAAAACGCCGTTTGGCCGCGCCTATTGCTCTCTCCGGCGGTACGCTTGCAGGCAGGCTTGGAACATAGCTAGGCGCTGTTTCCGAGCTCTCCACAAGCAGAGAAACATTATTGCGTTTCTGCTCTGGGAGCGGCCCTACTCTGAACAGAACAAGCACTCACATATTTCCAGTGAACTTCCAAGTCTGCCATCCATGCTCTAGCCCTGACCAGCCAGCAGCTGGAATTCAGCTCACCTGAGGCACAGGATAGCCCTGGACTGACAGCCAGCACGGACCACAGGCATGCCCTCCCCGTATCCAGGCCAGGGGGTGACCCCCAGGGACAGCCTGATAAACCTGCAGCAGTCCCTGGCACCCCAGGCCTCTCAGCTGGGGGGCCCACGGAGATTCTGGTTTTAGTTGCCTTAATGCAGATTCTCATTGCTACACTGGACTCCCTTGGCTACCCCAGACCCATGCCTGGCTTTGCCAGACAAAACCCTAGACCTGCATTCCTCCTGACTGACAGATGGAGACCAAGCAATGTGTCCTAGGGTAAAAATGGACACCTGTGGCCAGCAGCTGAATTGTGACTACACATGTGGTGGCTCTCCCAGCTCTTACTGCAGCCCACGGGGATGCAGTTGGCACGATTTGGGGTGTTTGGTGACCCATCCAGTTACTCAAACTTCAGTATCTCTTTTGTGGTGTGAAACACTCCACTGGCCAAACACCCACTGACTCTAAAAGCAGATTGGACACCTAGTTGGTATTTTTATCTGCCACTGCAGCCTACCTCCAGCTCCTGGACTAAGTTTCAACAGCTCCAAATTAAAACCTATTTGCATGGGATGGGGATGCCCTGTGGCTCTGCACTCTCAGGCCTGTGCTGTGATGAGCAGCACAATCGTGGCACATCCACACTTCCAGGATGGCTCCAGTGCTTGTGTGCCTTCTGCACAATAGGACTGAAACAAATAAATTTGACAAAGAAAGAAGAAAGAGTAACTGATATGCAAATCCATGTCATAAATCATTCACCAAATCTGTTCTGCAGTTTTGAAATAATCTTGGAGGTTGCTTCCCAAGTGCTGTTTGCAAACCCGCTGTTAATCTGGGAAGCAGATGCTGCTACAGCAGGCTGTATTACAGGATCTTCAAGAAATCCCCATCAAACATTACTTTAAAAATGCCTATGACTTTTGCAATCGGTTCTTTTTAAATCTTCTTGACATATCTGAAAACCAAACATCATAAAAAAACCCTTTTGCTGTGATTCAGCTGTAATGGGTCTAAGCCTGGGGAAGAGCTCATCTCACATCCCCTTTCATACCCAGGTGACCCCCGAATTCCTCCCAGAGGCCCCTGCCCATTTCTTTCATAAGCTTTAAAGAGTCTTTGACTTCCCCAGACTCTTCCTGAGCTTCACTGAAAGCCTGTGTTGCCTCAAACAGGGTAGTGCCCTGGAGATGCCCTCTAGAATCACAGGAGCCAAGTCACTCACATCCCTGCAGCCAATCCCACATGGAAAACATACTCTGAAAAGGCATTTCTACCATGCCCTGGCACACATGGACATTTCACTGCCTAGGAGAGTGTTTGGGATGATTACTACTGGGTTTTGGTTGGGTTTTTTTTAATTGCCAGGGACTGTTTCTTCCAGAAAAAAAAAAAAAAAACCAAAAAAAAAAAAAAAACAAAACAACAAAAACAACAAAACAACAACAACAACAACAACAACAACAAAAAAAAAAAAAAAAAAAAAAAAAAAAAAAAAAAAAAAAAAAAAAAAACCTGCCCTGGGACAGATCATCCCCCCCAGCTCGGAAAGAACAGAGTGTGTGGATCATGCTCAGAAGGAGTGACCTGGCTGCATCTTTGGGTTGACTTCCTTTCCAATCTCCAATGCTCAGTTTTCCCCTTCCTGTGTGAAAAAAATGGAAACAGCAGTGTTGGAAAGGGCTTTGAAATCTGCAGGTGAGAAGTGTAGGTAAGGCAGCATCGTGCCCTTCTAGAAATGGGGGGAGAGGGAAAGGCAGCAAAGTGGGGAAAAGCCCCACATAATAAATAATACTCCACAAATTGCATTAAATGAATGCATTAAAAAAACAGTCCTCCAAGAAGCAGGTGCTTCATTCTTTGCTGTTGATAGGATCAATATAAGAGAGGAAATTACCACCTTGTGCTCTGCAATACATCACACCAACTTTCCTTTACCAACCCTAATGCTCCTGATTGCAGTGTCAATTTAAAATTTACCATAAAACGCAGAATCTCATAAACTTTACAGCCTCAATCACACTCAGTCAGTGTTTTCACCCAAATCATATGCACAGGCACCCACTTTGCTCTTCAAGGCAGACACACGTGCTGTTGACAGCAGATGGGAGAGCAGAGCAGGGAACCACAACTGGGATCTGCCTGTCCCAGGTAGCCTGGATGAAAAGAGAAGGAATCAGGCTGCGAAACAAGCTGGAAAACGTACCCTCAGATCTCTGTGAGACAGTTCATCCCATGTCCAGCAGGATGAAGGGCAGCCAGAACCATGATTCATGATGAAGGTGATGAGGCCCTGACACAGGTTTCCCAGAGAAGCTGTGGCTGCCCCTGGACCCCTGGGAGTGCCCAAAGCCAGGCTGGATGGGGTTTGGAGCAACCTGGGACAGTGAAATGTGTCCCATGGCAGGGGGATGGAACCAGATGGTCTTTAAAGGTCTCTTACAGCCCAAACCATCCTATGATTATATAATCAAATACAGCATGACCTCAGGGGCAGCAGCTCTGGTGCCCTGAACACACACCAGCATCCCACTATACTGAGCCAACCTCCTTGCACGGGACATGCTTAAAACATAGCTGGTTCGTGCCCTTTTGCAGGCTCTGATGGAATACCCAGAGTCATTTCCCTAATCCTGGGTGTCTTTCAGAAATTTAAGCCCTTGCAGCTCCCACGGAGAGGATGGTGTGAGTTTTCAATGCAGGGAAGGAGCACACAGCCATGCCCGTGCCATGAGCTGACCATTTGCTTTTGCAGGCATGGGTTGCACTCAAGAGTTGACAGGGGAAAAACTAATTAGGCTCCTGATTTTACTTCCTACATAAATCTAAGTCCTTTTGCTGTTGTCGGTATGACAGAAAACCCATTTCTCTGCAGAGGTACAAAGGATTTTGGCTAAAGCTTAACAAAAACACGCATATTTCAAGTTGCCATTCCCCAGGAGCCATAAAACTCCCCTCACTGTCTGCAGTCTTAAAATTCTCCCTCAGCTGAAAATTACAAGATATATTTGGGGAGAAAGGTAATCTTTGCAATCAGCTGCTTGCCTTTGTGACTGACTGAAAGCATGATCAGACAGATGCTTCAAGATACAGCAAGGGTTAAACCTTGGGAGAAGATAGGCAGGACGTGGGGATGAAGTAGTTGATCAAAGGGTGGCTCAGAAGTTATTTAAAAGTAAACCAGAAAGTAGAAGTTCCCAGTGGTTGCCGCTGTAATTACAATGCAGACAACGGAGCCATGGTGCTGTTAAGGTTACTGGATTTTCCTAGCAGCTGTGTTTAATTTACTTAAAACATCCAAAGCCATCAGGTCAGATCCCATTAGCAAAATCTCTCCAGAGCACTGCAAGAGCCCCGCCAGCCCACCACCAGAGAAATGCTGAGGGCAAAACACAAGTGTAAAATATCCCTGGAAAAGTAAGACACCAACGTGCACTGCCATCCCCCTTGGCTGCAACAGAGGCTGGGTGGTCAGTCCTTCCTGCTCATCCAAGGACCTGTCCCCTGTCCCTTTACTCCCAACATAAGTCATCTATTGCCTCAGTCCTCTAAGGTCACCAGAAACAGAAATCCATGCAAATTGCTTGACTGGCTGTGATGGAGAAGGCTCTGGGATCAAGCATTTAGGGAAGTGTTGGGGGTTGGCTTTGTTCCTTCTTTCTCTGGGGAATTTTTTCCCCACGGGTTACCAAGGGGACCGGGTGTTAGATACTTGAGAGTGCTTGGCTGAAACAAAAAGGTGGACAAAAGGTGGAAGGGGGAGATAACGCAGGTAAAAGACACAGCTTGAGGCAGCTGCGTGCTTTTCTGCTTCCGGCGTTCGGGGAGGCGCGTGTCTGCCGCTCCTCGAGGAGCTCAGCCGCCGCAAAGCACGCCGAGCAGAGAACGGCTGTTGCTGGCTGGAGGAGTTTCACTGTGGCCAAAGGGATCCAGTCCTGGGAAATCTACTATCACCGGTTCGACCTGAATCCTGAGTTTTTTCTCTGCCACTTGCGGAGGCTGGGCCGCTTTTCTGCCTCGTCTTCAGCTTCTTCGGCGCTGCTCCTCTTGCTGCAGCGTGACCCTGCACCCCCTGCCCTGCCGGGACATCCTGCCCCTGCCTGCCGGGACACCCTGCCATCCCAGCTACCAGCCCGGGACTTTTCCACTGTTCCAGCTTGGTGCTCTGAGGATCCTGCAGGGACACCGAAACCAAACTGCCCTGGGTTTTGTGAAACAAAGCCCTCAAGGTTCTTGGTACTGTTGTCGTTTGGCATTAATGCTGTAGTTGTTTGGTGGGGGAGGGAGTTTTTTTTTTTTGTGTGTTTGTTTGCTTTGTATTACATACTAGTAAAGCACTGCTATTCCTATTTCCCAAATCTTTGCCAAAAAGCCTCTGATTGTAATTTTACCTAGCAGATACCTGTCTTCCTAAACCAAGACAGATTTTGGCGCCCAAGTGTGGGGCTTGAGGGCACTGAGAAAAGAAAAGGGAAGAGAAATAGCAGTTCTTAACTAACCTAGTACTTTCTTTTGTGTGCGTTGGATATAAAAACCTCATTAGGCTGCATCATGTGGTCTAACTTAGCCTGGTTTGGGTGGCATGTGGTTGTGGCTGTATTCCTTCCATTTGCAGGCCCTTATCTAAACATGGGCCCTATAACTAAGGCTACTGTGACTGTCATCCAGTTTATTTTATGGCTTAATAAGGTGAAGAACTCATGGATTTTTAATTTCCTCTGGAAGGCAGGCACATGGATTCAGGGCTATCGTACACTAACTGTGTGTTTTTGGAGTTACTTTAACAATGGTACCTACTGTGAGGAAATGACACCGGGGGAAGTTTCTTTTTCCCAACCCTTTACCCATCTCTTTGGGTCTGCCCCACCAGTTTTTGAAGGGTTTAAATCCTCTCTGAATGCTAATGATATCATACAATGGCTGGTGCTGCTAATAGGCATATTCTATTTAGCATTCAGAGATAAGGGAAGATTGACCTGGATAACCACCCTGATACCTACCCCACAGAATAGGGATGATACCCCAGAGCCTGACTCTGCCCCACAGCCTGCCTCAGAAAGGACTCACCTGGATTGGGTTGAGGTTCTGGTAAAAGAGATAGGCCAAATGCTGAAAGAGTACATTTCCCCAGCTCATGAAAAACCCTCCCCCTGCCCCGAGAAGGCAGAGACTGATGGTGCAGCAGTGGAACCCACAGACGTTACAACTGTCCAGGTTCCAGCTGAACCACAAGGGCAGCCACAGCCAGCAGCAGTCGCCCCTGTGGAAACAAGGAAGTGTAAAGTGAAATCGTCAAATCCTGGTATTAAAGATAAAAAAGGAGGGTCCTCACAGTCCACAGAAGAGCCACAGGTTGAGATCATCACTGAGTCCCTGACATATGAAAGTCTACGTAATCTGCAAAAAGATATTGCACGACGAGGACGTGAGGCTTATACAGCCTGGCTACTTCGAGTCTGGGACCTTATGGGTACAGGTGTGCAACTGGATAGTGCTGAAGCAAGGAATTTGGGACCCTTGACCCAGGACTCAGGGATAAATCAGATATTTGTAAGAGAGCAAAGGCCCCTTCCCCTTTGGGAACGACTTCTAATGAGTGTGAGAGAGAGATTTGTCCACAGAGACAGAATGCAAGAGCACAACAATAGAATGCGATGGAAGACCCTTGAGGAAGGAATCCAACAGTTGAGAGAAGTGGCAGTATTGGAAGTACTTTTTGGGAGGACCGGACAGCATGATAATGACCCCGACAAGGTTAAATGCACAGGGCACATGTTGTGGAATCTGGCAACTCATGGACCATCCCAATACGCCACATTCATCGCAACAATTAATGCCGAGGATAACCGAGAGACAAGGGTTCTGTTGCAAACAAGCTCAGAAATTATGAAAGTATGATCAGTGGCCCAATGCAGGCTCACGTCTCTGCGGTGGTGAAGGAACTCAAAGAGGTGATGAGGGAAATAAGAGAGGAGATGAGAAGGAACAGTTCCCATGTAGCACCGGTGCGAGTCACAGGCCCCAGAATCAGAGCCCAACATCCCCCAGCGAGAGAGAGAGGGTACACCCCTCGAGCTGACCTGTGGTTTTATCTGCGGGACCATGGGGAGGACATGGGAGCGTGGCATGGGAAACCTACTTCTGTCCTGGCAGCACGGGTACGTGAGCTCAAGGAGAGAAACACTAACAGAGGGAGTTCCACTAGAATGAAGGTAGCCTCAGCCTCCCATGAGCAAGCTGCCAGGTATTACGGAGGTGGGAATGCTGTGTCAGATTCCCTCGAAGGAACCTCTACCATGTATGTCCAAGAAGGGAATAATAACCAGTGCTAGAGAGGCCCTGCCTCTAGCCAGGAAGAGGCACGGGAAAATCAGATTTTTTGGACTGTGTGGATTCGATGGCCTGGCACATCAGAGCCACAAAAATATGAAGCTTTGGTAGATACTGGGTCGCAGTGTACTCTAATGCCATCGGGACACGTGGGGGCAGAACCGATTTCCATTGCCGGGGTGACAGGGGGATCACAGGAATTGACTCTGGTTGAAGCCGAGGTGAGCCTGACCGGGAAGGAGTGGCAGAAACTTCCGATTGTGACCGGCCCAGAGGCTCCATGTATTCTGAGCATACACTTCCTCAGGAATGGATATTATAAAGACCCTAAAGGACTCAGATGGGCTTTTGGAATAGCTGCTGTGGAGACAGAGAACATTAAGCAGTTGAACACCTTGCCGGGACTATCAGAGAACCCATCTGCAGTGGGACTCCTGAAGGTAGAAGAACAACAAGTACCTGTTGCCACCTCGACAGTGCACCGTCGGCAGTATCGGACAAATCGGGACGCCATGATCCCCATTCACAAGATGATCCGTGAGCTGGAGAGCCAAGGGGTGGTCAGCAAAACCCACTCACCCTTCAACAGCCCCATCTGGCCTGTGCGCAAGTCTGATGGAGAATGGAGACTGACTGTGGACTATCGTGCATTGAATGAAGTGACTCCACCGCTGAGCGCTGCTGTGCCGGACATGCTGGAACTTCAGTACAAGCTGGAGTCCAAGGCAGCGAGGTGGTATGCCACTATTGACGTTGCCAATGCATTTTTCTCCATTCCTCTGGCTGCAGAATGCAGGCCTCAGTTTGCTTTCACCTGGAGGGGCGTGCAGTACACCTGGAACCGGCTGCCCCAGGGGTGGAAACACAGCCCTACCATCTGCCATGGGCTGATCCAGGCTGCACTGGAGAAGGGTGAGGCTCCAGAACATCTACAGTACATCGATGACATCATTGTGTGGGGAAAGACTGCAGCTGAAGTATTCGAGAAAGGAGAGAGGATCATCCAGATTTTGCTGAAAGCCGGGTTTGCCATCAAGAAGAGCAAAGTCAAGGGACCTGCCAGAGAGATCCAGTTCCTGGGAGTAAAGTGGCAAGATGGACGGCGGCAGATCCCCACTGAGGTCATTGATAAGATCACAGCAATGTCTCCACCGACCAGCAAAAAGGAAACACAAGCTTTCCTAGGAGCCATAGGTTTTTGGAGGATGCACATTCCTGAGTACAGTCAGATCGTGAGCCCTCTCTACCTGGTTACCCGCAAGAAGAACAATTTCCACTGGGGCCCTGAACAGCAACAAGCCTTTGCCCAGATCAAGCAGGAGATTGCTCATGCAGTAGCCCTTGGCCCAGTCAGGACGGGACCAGATGTGAAGAATGTGCTTTATTCTGCAGCCGGGAACAACGGTTTGTCCTGGAGCCTTTGGCAGAAGGTGCCAGGGGAGACCCGAGGCCGACCACTGGGTTTCTGGAGTCGAAGTTACAGAGGATCTGAAGCCAACTACACTCCCACAGAGAAGGAGATCTTGGCCGCCTATGAAGGAGTTCAAGCCGCCTCAGAAGTGATTGGCACAGAAGCACAACTCCTCTTGGCACCCCGACTACCAGTGCTGGGGTGGATGTTTAAAGGAAAGGCTCCCTCCACGCACCATGCCACCGATGCCACATGGAGCAAATGGACTGCCCTCATCACACAGCGTGCCCGTATTGGAAACCCAAATCGCCCTGGGATTTTGGAGATAATTACAAACTGGCCGGAAGGAGAAAACTTCGGTCTCACGGACGAAGACGAGCAGGTACAAGTGACACGAGCTGAAGAAGCTCCTCCGTACAACCAACTGCCAGCAGAAGAAACACTCTACGCTCTTTTCACTGATGGTTCCTGTCGCATCGTGGGAATGAACCGTAAGTGGAAAGCAGCCGTATGGAGCCCCACACGACAGGTTGCAGAAGCCACTGAAGGAGACGGGGGATCAAGTCAGCTTGCTGAACTCAAAGCTGTTCAATTAGCCCTTGACATTGCTGAAAGAGAGAAGTGGCCAAAGCTCTACCTCTACACTGATTCGTGGATGGTAGCCAATGCTCTGTGGGGCTGGCTGGAAAGGTGGAAAAAGGCCAACTGGCAGCGTAGAGGAAAACCAATCTGGGCTGCTGATGAATGGAAGGACGTTGCCACTCGTGTAGAGAAGCTACCTGTGAAAGTCCGCCATGTAGATGCCCATGTTCCCAAGAGTCGGGCTAATGAGGAACACCAAAACAACAAGCAGGTAGATCAGGCTGCCAAGATAGAAGTGTCAAAGATAGATTTAGATTGGCAACACAAGGGAGAGTTGTTCCTAGCCCGATGGGCCCATGATGCCTCGGGTCATCAGGGCAGAGATGCCACCTATAAGTGGGCCCGAGACCGAGGGGTGGATTTAACCATGGACAGTATTTCTCAGGTTATCCATGACTGTGAGACATGTGCTGCAATCAAGCAAGCCAAGCGGGTGAAGCCCTTATGGTATGGTGG
Source organism: Chamaea fasciata (assembly GCF_029207755.1). NCBI lineage: Eukaryota > Metazoa > Chordata > Aves > Passeriformes > Sylviidae > Chamaea > Chamaea fasciata. The sequence continues at coordinate 5,375,945 of NW_027094089.1, read as the reverse complement.
GCGGTGGTCCAAATATAAATATGGGGAAGCCTGGCAGATTGACTACATCACCCTTCCCCAAACCCGCCAGGGCAAGCGTTATGTGCTAACCATAGTGGAAGCCACCACTGGATGGTTGGAGACCTACCCTGTGCCTCATGCTACTGCCCGGAACACCATCCCGGGCCTGGAAAAACAAGTCCTGTGGAGACATGGCACCCCTGAGAGAATCGAGTCGGACAATGGGACTCATTTCAAGAATAGTCTTATAAGCACCTGGGCTAGAGAACATGGCATTGAGTGGGTGTACCATATTCCTTATCATGCACCAGCGGCCGGGAAAGTTGAACGGTGCAATGGCCTGCTTAAAACTACCTTGAAAGCACTGGGTGGGGGAACCTTTAAGAATTGGGATACTAATTTAGCAAAGGCCACCTGGTTGGTGAACACTCGAGGTTCCACCAACCGAGCAGGTCCTGCCCAATCTGAGCCCTTGCAAAAGACAGACGGAGATAAGGTTCCAGTGGTACACATGAGAGGTATGCTGGGAAAAACTGTTTGGATTAATCCTGCCTCCAGCAAAGACAATCCCATCCGTGGGGTTGTCTTCGCTCAGGGACCAGGTTGCACCTGGTGGGTGATGCAAAAGGATGGAGAGACCCGATGCATACCTCAAGGGGACCTTGTTTTGGGGTGAACTACCCATGACAATGTGGCTGTATCCATATTTGCATATATATATATGTATTTTTAATAGTTAAAACTCAATGTAATATGTTTGTATGGGAAAAAAATTCGGGGTGGATAATGTTGGGGGTTGGGTTTGTTCCTTCTTTCTCTGGGGAATTTTTTCCCCACAGGTTGCCAAGGGGACCGGGTGTTAGATACTTGAGAGTGCTTGGCTGAAACAAAAAGGTGGACAAAAGGTGGAAGGGGGAGATAACGCAGGTAAAAGACACAGCTTGAGGCAGCTGCGTGCTTTTCTGCTTCCGGCGTTCGGGGAGGCGCGTGTCTGCCGCTCCTCGAGGAGCTCAGCCGCCGCAAAGCACGCCGAGCAGAGAACGGCTGTTGCTGGCTGGAGGAGTTTCACTGTGGCCAAAGGGATCCAGTCCTGGGAAATCTACTATCACCGGTTCGACCTGAATCCTGAGTTTTTTCTCTGCCACTTGCGGAGGCTGGGCCGCTTTTCTGCCTCGTCTTCAGCTTCTTCGGCGCTGCTCCTCTTGCTGCAGCGTGACCCTGCACCCCCTGCCCTGCCGGGACATCCTGCCCCTGCCTGCCGGGACACCCTGCCATCCCAGCTACCAGCCCGGGACTTTTCCACTGTTCCAGCTTGGTGCTCTGAGGATCCTGCAGGGACACCGAAACCAAACTGCCCTGGGTTTTGTGAAACAAAGCCCTCAAGGTTCTTGGTACTGTTGTCGTTTGGCATTAATGCTGTAGTTGTTTGGTGGGGGAGGGAGTTTTTTTTTTTTTGTGTTTGTTTGCTTTGTATTACATACTAGTAAAGCACTGCTATTCCTATTTCCCAAATCTTTGCCAAAAAGCCTCTGATTGTAATTTTACCTAGCAGATACCTGTCTTCCTAAACCAAGACAGGAAGTCCTTCGAGTGTGTTTTTGCTACAACCCAGATTCTCTGTGTGTCCTACAACTGTGCAGTGTCCCACCTGGATCCCTCTACTCCCCAGGTACCCCCCTGACTTCCATGCCGCCTTAGAGAGAAGACCCACTTGTCCTGAGTCATGCTCCGGGCCCATCTTGGAGATGGGAGCTTGGTGGATTTGTGGGTCAGGATTCCCTCTCTGGAAGTTCGTTCACACCTATGTAATTCGGGACCACAGGATTCATCAGGAGTCTTTCCAAAACACAACTACAAAAATTACAACCTCCTTGTCAGGAAAAAAAAAACAAAACCCTTCCAGAGACACTTTTGTGTTCCATTTTTGTTGTTGTTTTTTATTCTTTTGACACTGGCTCAGCCCTCTCTCCACCGAAAGGAACATCAGGGTTTCATCCACTATTTGTGGCCCCTGCCAGCTCAATTCTCTTTCTAAAATTAGCATCCTGAGAGATGTAATTGCTAGGACAGGAGGTGTTAGGTCGCGTTTCAGTCCCTGCACATCAGGCTGAGTGCTTCTGCAGCCACCTACAACCACCTCAGAGTCTGAACCTCAAACATGTCCTGCTCCACTGAGCCCAACAGAGTGATGCAGCTTTAATGGGTGGTGATGCCAAAAAAAAAAAAACCAAACCAAAAACAAAACTGAAGATGAGGAGAAATAATACACCCCAGGCTCCCTTCTGCACATGACCCCCATACATAGTCTTTCCTACAGAGAATTGGCCAATAAAGTAAAATAAAATACTAAAAAAATACAAGAAAATGTATTTCCCACATAAGCTGTGGCTGCCCCTGGATCCCTGGAAGTGTCCAAGGCCAGGCTGGACAGGGTTGGGAGCCACCTGGGATAGTGGAAGGTGTCCCTGCCCATGGCAGTGGCGTGGAATTAGGAGATCTTTGAGGTCTCTCCCAACCCAAACCATTCTGTGATTCTAATATAATTGAATAGAAAAAGGAAAAAAAAATCCTACGTAAAACATCACAAATAGTAGGAAAAAATGTGAAGAAATGGGTTTATGGGAAATCTGAAAATAACAGACCAAGCTGCATGACCCTCATTGCTAACAGAACACCTCCCTGAAATCAGCATCTCCTGCCACTGCGTGCAAGAAACCCCAGCCCAGCCCTGGAGTCCTTGGAACAGCTTAAGATCATTCTTCCAACATAAAACTCCAACATAAACTCATCCCTCATGTCTTGGAGAGGTGTGAGACTTATTTGCATAATAAATGACAAGGCAGGAATATAGATTTGTGTCAGATCACCCTCCCTTCCCTTTGAAAGAAATCTATTTATTCTGACTGAATCGTCTCTTCTCCAAATAAATGGTGTTTGTAGTCAGTTTAGCTGGCACGATACGCATTCTTTTGCATGCCTGTAATGAACTTTCACAGCCAGAGCCCTAATGCAGTCTAGTCATGGAGGGTTTATCACGACCTCTTATTTTATTTCTACCGGTAAATGGGAATTGCTTTCCTTATCGCTATCTAGAAGCACCTGAGTGATTTTTGCTTCATATTTCCTATCCCACTGGAATTCAGGATGCAGCGTTATCTGATGCTGTACAATTGTCACTCATGTTTGCTGCCTTTTCATTTTAATTTGCTGGATTTATTGCTTTTTTTTTTTTTTTTTTTTTTTGTTTTTTTTTTTGTTTTTTTTTGTTTTCCCCCGAGAGATTTCACTTCAGATCTGAGTCCCTCCTTGCTCTTTTCCATCCTCCTGGTCAGATTTCTTGGGTGATCCTCAGGAAGGCAATATCAAGGCTTGTCTTGCCTTCACCTGCCTGATGCCTTTGAGCAACCTGGGATAGTGGAAAGAGTCTCTGCCCATGGCAGGGGGTGGAACCAGAGGAGTTCTGAGGTCCCTTCCAACCCAAACCATCATGTGATGCTTTCTCTTGGCAGAGGACTCAACCTCTGGCCTTGTCCCAGTCCATCCCACTGGAGAAGCAAAAAACTATGCAGTGACAGGCAGGAATTATCCCTGACTTTGAGTCCAAACAAATCCATGAGAGCAAAAGCTTGCCAATATGATCTCCATGGCTGCTGCAAGCAGGGAGCAGGTACACAGCTCAGAGCTCCAGAAAGCTGGACCTGCTGCTGCTGGAAAGGCACAAGAAGACCTGTAAATCCTGCAGATAACACTGTGATGGATCAGTAGTGGCAAGACATTAACCTTCACTCTTGAGGAGACACCCAAATGATAACACCTGTAGCCATGCCACTCCGGAGTTATCAGTCTTGTCACTCGTGAAGATAAATCTATCCGACCTAAGCCATCATCCTACACCACTCCGACTTCCTTGCTCAAAATCCTCATAGATACCAGCAGGGATCAGGAAAATCACACCTAATAATCAATTGAGAGTGTGCAACTATGCTCACATGGAAACTATTTCCTTCAGTATGTTAAAATAATTCTGCAGAGCAGAGGAAAAACACGGTAGGCTTGAAAGCTGGTCTGCAGGGAAAGTGCTACATGTCAGTGACAACTGTGGAAGGGCAGAAAACAGCTACCAAAGCCTCAAGGAGCTGTCACGCACAGGAAAATGTAAGTTAATTAAAGCCGCTTAAACAAATACATCTGGGACAGGGGCAGGGGATGTAGGGGGGGAGAGTGAAGCGATATTAAAAGCTCAGACACATGGCGAATCCCAGACAGGAGGCAAGGAAACCTGCGTGGCAGAATCCAGATGAGCTGTGCCAGAGGCAGGGGTGAGAGCCCCCTCTGCCCCAGGGCTGTGGCTCATTTTTGGGCACAGCATTGTCCCACAGCCCCACGGGGATGCACAGGCTCTGCAGATCCACCCCTCCTATAGGAAACAGCACCCAGGCTCCACTGATGCTCTCCTGGACCAAACGGTGCTGGCTTGGAATTATAAATCCAACACTTCCTAACGTCTTCCCTCCTGTCCCTACCACAACATTCAGCTGAAACGAGAACCATGAGCCAAGCACCCCTGTGGTGAAGTGTAAGGATGTAAATCCCCCTCAAACTCACCACCAGGACCGACATCAACTCCACCTTCCCTAGCTCCTCCTCTGAGCACAGCCTCCCCTGAGCCCCTAGAGCTGATCTGCCTCCTACTATGCTCAGAAGATGAGGAGCACAGGTTGCTCAGACCAGCCCTGCCAATATAAATCCACAAGAAGAAAGATTTGGATAGGCTCTGTGTATTTTTCTTTCTATTGCAATCAGCTACCAGAAAAACTAAAAATGTTGGTTCTTTACATAATCCTTCGAGCATTGATTCAGAAGTGGAAACAGAACACCTACACGAGGCTGGGTCATGACAGAGATGCTGAGCTGGCCTCCTGAGATATTCCTGCTTGGGAAGCAGGGCTGGCCAGCCTCAGTGCGAGGCTGGCAGGAAGGGAAACAGGAAAGCAAATCCATCTGCACACCATCAAGCCCCCGCTGCAGGATGACAGCATGCAAGACTGCTGTCTGCAAGAGGAAGTCTTGCCATGGCATCAGCCCGACCCAGTTGGAGTGCACGGAAACACAGATGGAGCGAGGAGGATCCAGGCTTCCAAAGCAGCTCAATTTCCCACCCTCCCTTAACTGCTGGGATGGGGGTGTTGCAGAAAACCCAACACCAACCCGGCATGCTCCTCCAGGAAAGCCATGAAACTGCTGGAATCTGGTTGTCATGGTTAGCAGGGAGCTAAAGGAAGGAGTTAGTGAAGGACCTGGGTCACACTAGGTCACACAAGGTCTGAGATCTCCTTCACCCCTCAGCATATTTTCCAACTCCAAACCAGGCTTATGTACAGATCTTCTATTCCAAACCTGGGTGAGATTAACTCTTCACAAGTCCCATGGCTCCAGGGAGAGCTCCCAGCCCCTGCCAGGGCCTCAAGGGGCTCCAGGAGAGCTGCACAGGGACTGGGGACAAGGCCTGCAGGGACAGGACACAGGCAATGGCTTCCCAGTGCCAGAGGGCAGGGCCAGATGGGATGTGGGGAAGGAATTGGTGGCTGTGAGGGTGGGGAGGCCCTGGCACAGGGTGCCCAGAGCAGCTGTGGCTGCCCCTGGATCCCTGGGAATGTCCAAGGCCAGGCTGGATGGGGCTTGGAGCAGCCTGGGACAGTAGAAGGTGTCCCTGCCCTTGGCAGGGGGTGGCACTGGATGAGCTGTGAGGTCCCTTCAACACAAACCATTCTGCAACTCTGGGGCTCTGCAGACAGCATTAGAGCCTTGTCTCATGCAGCCCAGGACCACAGCCCCCTCTCTGCCTGCAGCTCTGGGCAGGCAGCCAAGGCCCCCCACCCATGCCCTGAACCCCTTCCCTCCCCAGGGTGACTTCCTTAACACAGCCCAGCTGCCTGCCCCGACCCGACAAGGGCTGACAGATTTGTGCTGTCCCCTTAGGGTGGGGTAGGTACATTTATTTCCTCTTTGGAAAAAAAAAAAAAAAAAAAAGAAAGAAAAAGAGGAAAAAAATACGCAATTAACCTTTTCCTCTCCTCGCAACAGGCAAGAAACTTCCCTGCCACAGAAATAGTTTGAGGACTGAGATGTCTGTTCCCACAGCTGCACCAGTGCTATTCTGGCTTAGCTAAAATTAAAGAGCTTAAGTTGTATGTGGGCCTTCATGAAACTGTCACAGGGACCACAAGATTAGAGGGCCGGATGGTGACCTGGGAGGCCGAGGTCTATTCTCAGCTGCTCAAGGGATCCTCGTGTGTCCCAACATGTTTCTCCACCCCTCCTCAGGAAGAATCCTGAAATGGTTTGAAGAGAATGTAATATCCAGTTCCAACCCTTTGCCAGAACCAGAGACACTTTCCACTGTCCCAGGTTGCTCCAAGCCTTGTCCAACCTGACCTTGGACACTTCCAGGATCCTGGGGTAGCCACAGCTGCTCTGGGCCCCCTGTGCCAGGGCCTCCCCACCCTCATCATGAAGACTTTCCTCATCATTCTAGTCCAAATCTCCCTGCTTCTAACTTAAAACCATCAACCCTTTTCCTCTCACTACAGGCCCCACCAAAAACATCTTTCTTCTAAGCCTCCTTTAAGACCAACATATCTTCCCTGGTCCAAACCAGTGACCAAACACTACCCAAAGATCCAACAGTGCTAAAAAAACAGGAAAGCACAAGATAACCCCAACATGCCAGCCACCATCCATCCCTTCTCCCACCATGAGCAGTACTCTGCCAACAACTGTGCTGGCTATTGTTCGACACATGAAGCCCAGTCCAGCGGCCCCGCTGACAGCATGCAGCTCATTACTCTGCCAAGGGCTTTGAAATGCCTGGAATATGAAAGGTGCCCCATCAGATCAAATTCAGCTTTGTTTGCTATTACAGTGCAGCACATTTCTTTTGTCTGCGACTTTTGATGATGCGCAATTGTTCCCCTCAGTCAGTGTTTCGGAGTCATTAGTTGGAATTAGTAAAGTTCCCTCTGCAGGACTTTTCCAAGGCTCTGTTCTTGGCCTACAAAGAGTCGATGAGGAGTTGTCCTGCTTTCACTGAGCTGGAGGCACAGCGGGGAGCGTTCTGGGGGGAGCAAGCAGTCTGCTCAACTCCACTTTTCCCCTGCAGGCACCGGGAAATGCACGTGCAGGAAAGATGCTGTGGGTGGCCACAAAAGGGCTGGTGCTTCTCAGCCAGCAGGGAGACCCTCTCACTTGGTACCTCTGCTGGGACCAGGGGAAGAGGGACACCTAATTGTGTCCATATTTAGGCAGCACATCCCACAAAGTTCAGGTTCCTGTCCCAGAAATCCCCCTTTTCAAATCTAACGGCATCAACCCTGAAGAAGTCACCTTTCTCTGGGTGAAGGGATCCCTACTTGGCATCTTCCTCACTGGAAACACCTGGATGTGCCTGACGTTGCCCTCCAAGCTCTTGCTCATGTTACACCCTTCCAGCTATACCAGAAGGGCTTTAGCATCAAGACCCTTTTTCCTGAAGGGATTTATACATGAAGCATCCACTTCTCTGGGCAACCTGTGCCAGCGCCTCATCACCCTTATACCAAAAAATTTCTTCTTTCTACCTAGTCTGGATCTTCCCTCTTGCTCTAAAACTATTCCCTTTCGTCCTGTCCCTCCCTGCCTTGTCCCAAGTCCCTCTCCAGCTCCCCTGGAGACCCTTTAGGCCCTGGCAGGGGCTCTGAGGCCTCCCTGGAGCCTTCTCTTCTCCAGGATGAACACCCCAAGCTCTCCTGCTCTGTCCTCTGATCAATTTTGTGTTTGTCTCTGACAGAGGATTCATTCCTACTCATGCTTGAGGAGGTCCAGCAGAAGAAACAAGTGATGAAACTCTGTGGGCTGTGCCCATCTGATGTCACTGTCTGGCCCCAAGGGCACAGCTCAGGTCTGGGGACCACAGCAGCTCCAACTCGCACCCACCCCACCTGTGGGTGTAAGTACCGATTTAAATTCCCAGTTCCAGCCACCCCACCACCTTTTCTGGATGCAGTGTGGGTATTTGGCCACTACAACCCTGAAATAAAACTACGAGCAAACCAAACTTACAGGGACACTCTGGTAGGGAAGAGCTCAGCACTGAACCCAGCTCCTTTAGCAGCTGGTCACCTTTAAAATAGGACTGTACTTCCATCCCCAAAGGATTTCCCTGAAATTCATCTCACAGATCATCCCACCTAAAATTCTCAACAGCATTTCCACTGGGACATGACCAAATGCAGACAATTCACACCTCTCACCTTTTAAAGTGAGCAAAGTATTTTTCAAAGTAACAGGCTACAATAAAGCAGCCTTCCCAGATTCCAGCCTAATCTAAAAACAACTTTATGGCTTCTAATTTTAGCACTAATCTTCCTTTTCTATGGTTGTGTGATTTCTAATTATTTTATCCCCAAGCTCTGCTTTGATGGATAGTCGTACCTTTTCCAATGCCAAATGGCTTGTAAAGTGCCTTTAAAAAATATGCTGATCATTTCAGGTCCATTTCCAGTTCCTACACAAATAACATTCTCATATATGGCTTCACTGTGGAAATATTATTATTATTATTAAAATAATAGTAATAAAAGCAATACAATTTTAAAAGAAGAGCTCCATTCCTTAGGATGATCCCAATCTGCTCCTGCAAACACCATATTTTCTCTTAAAAGCTGATAAAGAGCAAAAAAATCTGTTATCGAGATACGGATCTCGTAACAACTTGGTGCCTTTGGCTTGGCTCCCAGAACACTTTGCCGTTATCTATCCCTGTTTTCAGGTTACAGCTCAGGGAAGGGCAATTGGCCACACCAAAACCTCAGGGGGGATTTTGCGAGGGCCGATGTGAGGCGATGGCAGAGACACGTTTGCCTCGATGTTCCCCCCGAGCCTTGCCTACCCAAAACTGCTGAATCCAGAGCAGCAAACACCAGCCCTTGTCTGAAAATGTGTTGCAGGGGTTTAGGTTGAGCCTCCACCCCAGGTTCCTCGCAGGCAGGTGTTTTCTCACCTTCCACGCTCACCTGAAGCAACCTCTTGACCCTCCTAACTGCTGACCCAGATCAAATCTGGATCCAATTCAATGCTGAATTTGAAATTTGCACCAAAAACTTATTGGGGAGGGCATGCTGCCTGAGGACTGTTTCAGGATGCTGAGGCAGCTGCCTTCCGGTGGCATGTCCCAGTAGGACCTGCCACCAGCAGCCAGCATCAGAGCAGGGGACACAGACACAGGGCTGGTGGATGTTCGTTGGGTTATTTCCTTCCCAAGGATTTATACTGAGCACCGGTCAATTGGAAAACATCCACTTGACCCACGACCTTTTTGTTTTAGTTATTCTCCAAGCTTTGACTGCAGCAGTTTAAACACAAAGCATATGACTTTTGGCACTGAGGGAGCACCCCATTCCCACAAATCCTGAGTGGATATGGAAAAACATCGCACTGCAGCCCTGATGGTGAACGTATCTCTTCTTTCTCGTACTTCATTTTCCTCTCTTCCACTTTCTGAGCCTGTTTTATGACCTGTGCATTCTCCCTCCCCACTGGAAACATGAGCTTAGATGCCCAATGCAATATTCAAGGGAGGAGGGCACGGGATTGTGGTGTTCTAATTCCCCACACAAAGCTGTGTTACAGTGGATTTGAAATGGAGATTGCCAAAACAGGAAACAACCCAGTCAATATCCTCCTGCCTGGGTCCTGAAAATGTCACCACACAGAGCTAGCTGCAAGGGATGGAGAAAAGCCCTCTGTTGCTGCATAGAATCCTAGAGAGGATGCCCTGGGAGAGTGGGCAGCAAGACAACCTGCTCTCATGCCACTCTGATCTGAGAGCTGGGCTTTAACCCCTGCTGACATCAGTGCGGTGCTGTTTTTGACTGACTTGGGGGAAAACTCAGCGAATCGGGTTAAAAATTACAACCCTCTATTGACCGATGCTTCTATCAGTGTGGAGAATTTTGTATGGAATGTCATCCCACTCAGGAAGCCAATCCTACAGGAAATCCTTCATCCTCACTGCTTCGGAGTAACATCCACAGCATCCTGCTGGATTCCTTCTTGCTCCTCTTAAAACCCAGCCCTGTGATCCTTACCTCTCGACCCCATGCTCTGTGTTTGAGCTGGCCTTGCTGGGATAAAACCACAAATCTTGAGTCTAACCCTGCCCACATCCCCCAGGCAAGGCACCAAGCTGACATAATTCCATGAAGATGCAGAGCAGGACAATGCCAGGGCCCCAGGCTCTTTGATTTCCATCTATCCACCTTGGAGCAAGGATTAAAAGTTCCTCAAAGGCACAACAGTGAGGCCAGGTCTGGAGGAGAGAAGGAAGCTACTGTGAACCCAGACAAATAAGATGCTGGGTTAATTTTAACACTACAGCTCCTGCAGCAGTAGTTTTCAAACAATTCTTAAAAGCCTGATCTGAACAAGCATCCTTGCCAACAAATACTGGTATTTTAAGCCTTTGACTGCTTTTGATTGGAGTGGATATCTTTTTTTTACATTGATTGCTTGTTTTTACAGTTTTCAGTGAGTTAACTTCAGGAGAACTTCCCAAGCACAAGAGCTGATGACCATTACCAGAATGGTGATCCAGCAGTTCCAGGATCCCTCACCTCTGGAAATATTCAAGTTAAGTTGGATGGGATTCTGAGGAACCTGGTCTAGTTCAGTATGTCCCATTACAAGGGGGTTGGATTAGATGGTCTTTAGGATTCCTCCAACACAAACCATTCTATAATTCAGCCTCTGTAAGTAAGACTGTTATTTTGCTTTATGTTTGAGGGATCAGTGGTTTTATTGTTGTGCCAAGCCACTGATCTAGAGTGACAACCTTACACAGAAAAGAAAATCCACAGGTTCACGGGATGAACAACTAGGAATGTCATTTCAGATGGTCTGTATAGCCCAGAATAGCAAATTTCCCCCATCATCCAGGCAGAGAATTAGAATAATTACCTAGGGCCTGATCCCGAAAGGTGCTGAGTGCAGTCAAGTGGTCTCTGCTCATAGAGTTCAGTATCTCAGGGGCTCTCAGCAGGGTCAGTCTTGGAGCCTGGGCAAAACAGGATAGGTTGGTGTTAGTCCAGTTATTTGTAAATAAACCTACAGAACCTATAATTTTAAAAAATAAACCCAAAATCGTTCCAGCTCCACGTGCCAGCCACATTTTCCTGTATGGGGAATCAACTCAAGGGTCATGCAGAGTGTGGCCGAGGAGATGCTCTCCAACCCACAGGCCTTCTCTGCAGATCAGGATGGATGCCTCCAGCACACAGGAGAGAAATTACACCGGGATGTGTCCACAGAGCTTCAATCCACATCCAGGAACACCTACAGGGCGTTCCTAAGGAGCGCCGTGTTTCCCAAACACCTGGAAGCATCACATCGCCACACCATCCCAGGGCTCACACGCCTTCCTGGCAGGACACAAAACCCCAGGGGCTGCTTCACCAAGCCTACAGGCAGCAGAAAACTTGGAGGTAAGAGAAGCTGGCCACGTTTCCAGGGAGGAAGATGAGAAACGTTCCTCTCCCCATGCTCCCCAGTGTGCCGGCCCCGGGCGGGCACAGCCGTGCCAAGGGCAGGGTGAAGGGAGGGAAAGGGACATCGGGGACAGGATGACAGAATCCTCCTCCACGCAGCCCTTTGTTCGGGTAGGTCCCCTGGGATGCAGGGCTCGGGGTGGCCAAGTCCTCCTTCTTCCCCTGCAAGGGGAACGGATGAGGGGAGGAAAACAATGCTCTCTCCTCAGGTGCCTAATGGAAGAACAAAAGCACAGCGATCCCTTCCAAAATTGTCTTTTGAGGAACAGACCATCGAGCCTGAAGGCCCGCTATTTCTGTTGCATTTATTTTTGAATTCTGGCCTGGCAGTGTCTTTCTGTCCTTCCCCTGGGCTCTTGCTGGACCTGCCCAAAGCCACAGGGGTCATGCAGGGCTTGCAAAGACCCCAAACCCCAACAAGAATTCAACACCCAGCACCTGGTAGAGGTGACAAAAGCAAAAGCGAGGCTCCTTCACCAGATCCCATAACAAGCACGCCTCGGCCATGGGGTAGAAGGGGCAAGGACAGGTAGGAACAACCCAGTCAGGTGGAAGGTGTCCCTCCCCATGGCTGGAGGTGGAACTGGATGGTTGAGAGAGTTCCCCTTTCAACCCAAACTATTCTGTGATTCTACTTCAGCCCTGTTTCAGCAGCATGCATTTGGCAGGAAGGGTCTGCCCCAGCCTGATCCCCCTCAAAACTGGGACGAAACCCCACTTAAGCCAAAACCAGTACAAAAAGCACCTTTGCTTGTTGAGCCGAGACGGATGCTAGAGAGCAGAAGGGGATTTCTGCTGTGCTGACTGCTCATGGAAAGTTCCTGACTGGCCCACAACTGTGGAAAAAATGGAAAATAGAACTTTAATACCAAGTCGGTGGCAGGCTGTCTATTTTTCTCTCCTGTGACTAGTTACCATGGATAGATTTCTGAGGTCGACCACACAATTGTACACTGCACCGCTCCTATTAAACAGAGGATGAGCAAATAATCCCATTTGTACCGTACTTTAATTTCCAGAAATTCTTTGTTCGTTTGTTTGCTTAAATTATTTCTCTCATTTGAAGAAACAATGCAGTCTTACGAAGCAAGGGCTCAAATCTCCCAAGTCACCCTGCTGTGGTTCATTACTTCCACACTAGTTAACAAGGCCAGTAATTTCCCTAAGGTTTAATAGAAAATCCTCTTTCCAGAATGCAGAGAGACAGGACGTTTTAACAAACTCACTGTATCCTGGTTATGTCGTAGGTGAGGGATAGCCTAAGCAAAGCACAGATCCTCCTATGGGTTAGTGTAAAAATCAGGTAGCCTAAAAGGAGCTTTTTTCCAACCCAAATTACTCCCTCAGCCGGAGAAGGGGGCTAGGGGGTCCCATGTCCCTTGCTCAGAGCATTAGCTGCAGCTCCACTGGCAATAGCTTCCTGAAGCTTCCCAGTCATCCACACTCCTCAATTTTCAGCAGTTGAAGCAATTTTCAGGATCTATTTTAGGATATCTGTGAATTCCCCCTTTCCACCTACAAGTACACCAAGTGTTGGGGGTTAGGTTTGTTCCTTCTTTCTCTAAAGAATTTTTTCCCCACAAGTTACCAAGGAGACCAAGTGTTGGATGCTTGAGAGTACTTAACCGAAACAAAGAGGTGGACAAAGGTGGAAGGGGGAGATAAGGCAGGTAAAAGACAAAGCTTGAGGCAGCTGCGGGCTTTTCTTTTTCCGGCGTTCGAGGAGACGCGTGTCTGCCGCTCCTCGAGGATCTCAGCCGCTGAAAAGCACGCCAAGCGGAGAACGGCTGTTGCTGGCTGGAGGAGTTTCACTGTGGCCAAAGGGATCCAGTCCTGGGAAATCTACTATCACCGGGTCGGCCTGAATCTGGAGTTTTCCCAGCCACCCGCGGGGAGCTGGTCCAGGCCCTGCCTCTCCTTCGGCTTTCTTCGGTGCTGCTCGTCTTGCTACAGCGTGACCCTGCACCCCCTGCGCAGCCGGGACATCCTGCCCCTGCCTGCTGGGACACCCTGCCATCCCAGCTACCAGCCCGGGACTTTTTCCACTGTTTCAGCTTGGTGCTCTGAGGATCCTGCAGGGACACCGAAACCAAACTGCCCTGGGTTTTGTGAAACAAAGCCCTCACGGTTCTTGGTACTGTTGTCGTTTGTCATTAATGCTGTAGTTGTTTGGTGTGTGGGGGGGGAGGGTTTTTTTGTGTTTGTTTGCTTTGTATTACATACTAGTAAAGCACTGCTATTCCTATTTCCCAAATCTTTGCCAAAGAGCCTCTGATTGTAATTTTACCTGGCAGATACCTGTCTTCCCAAACCAAGACAGATTTTGGCGCCCAAGTGTGGGGCTTGAGGGCACTGAGAAAAGAAAAGGGAAGAGAAATAGCAGTTCATAACTAACCTAGTACTTTCTTTTGTGTGCGTTGGATATAAAAACCTCATTAGGCTGTATCATGTGGTCTAACTTAGCCTGGTTTGGATGGCATGTGGTTGTGGCTGTATTCCTTCCATTTGCAGGCCCTTATCTAAACATGGGCCCTATAACTAAGGCTACTGTGACTGTCATCCAGTTTATTTTATGGCTTAATAAGGTGAAGAACTCATGGATTTTTAATTTCCTCTGGAAGGCAGGCACATGGATTCAGGGCTATCGTACACTAACTGTGTGTTTTTGGAGTTACTTTAACAATGGTACCTACTGTGAGGAAATGACACCGGGGGAGGTTTTTTTTTCCCAACCCTTTACCCATCTCTTTGGGTCTGCCCCACCAGTTTTTGAAGGGTTTAAATCCTCTCTGAATGCTAATGATATCATACAATGGCTGGTGCTGCTAATATGCGTATTCTATTTAGCATTCAGAGATAAGGGAAGATTGACCTGGATAACCACCCTGATACCTACCCCACAGAATAGGGATGATACCCCAGAGCCTGACTCTGCCCCACAGCCTGCCTCAGAAAGGACCCACCTGGATTGGGTTGAGGTTCTGGTAAAAGAGATGGGCCAGATGCTGAAGGAGTACATTTCCCCAGCTCATGAAAAACCCTCCCCCTGCCCCGAGAAGGCAGAGACTGATGGTGCAGCAGTGGAACCCACAGACGTTACAACTGTCCAGGTTCCAGCTGAACCACAAGGGCAGCCACAGCCAGCAGCAGTCGTCCCTGTGGAAACAAGGAAGTGTAAAGTGAAATCATCAGATCCTGGTATTAAGGATAAGAAAGGAGGGTCCTCACAGTCCACAGAAGAGCCACAGGTTGAGATCATCACTGAGTCCCTGACGTATGAAAGTCTACGTAATCTGCAAAAAGATATTGCACGACGAGGACGTGAGGCTTATACAGCCTGGCTACTTCGAGTCTGGGACCTTATGGGTACAGGTGTGCAACTGGATAGTGCTGAAGCAAGGAATTTGGGACCCTTGACCCAGGACTCAGGGATAAATCAGATATTTGTAAGAGAGCAAAGGCCCCTTCCCCTTTGGGAACGACTTCTAATGAGTGTGAGAGAGAGATTTGTCCACAGAGACAGAATGCAAGAGCACAACAATAGAATGCGATGGAAGACCCTTGAGGAAGGAATCCAACAGTTGAGAGAAGTGGCAGTATTGGAAGTACTTTTTGGGAGGACCGGACAGCATGATAATGACCCCGACAAGGTTAAATGCACAGGGCACATGTTGTGGAATCTGGCAACTCATGGACCATCCCAATACGCCACATTCATCGCAACAATTAATGCCGAGGATAACCGAGAGACAAGGGTTCTGTTGCAAACAAGCTCAGAAATTATGAAAGTATGATCAGTGGCCCAATGCAGGCTCATGTCTCTGCAGTGGTGAAGGAACTCAAAGAGGAGATGAGTGAAATGAGAGAGGAGATGAGAAGGAACAGTTCCCATGTAGCACCGGTGCGAGTCACAGGCCCCAGAATCAGAGCCCAACATCCCCCAGCGAGAGAGAGAGGGTACACCCCTCGAGCTGACCTGTGGTTTTATCTGCGGGACCATGGGGAGGACATGGGAGCGTGGCATGGGAAACCTACTTCTGTCCTGGCAGCACGGGTACGTGAGCTCAAGGAGAGAAACACTAACAGAGGGAGTTCCACTAGAATGAAGGTAGCCTCAGCCTCCCATGAGCAAGCTGCCAGGTATTACGGAGGTGGGAATGCTGTGTCAGATTCCCTCGAAGGAACCTCTACCATGTATGTCCAAGAAGGGAATAATAACCAGTGCTAGAGAGGCCCTGCCTCTAGCCAGGAAGAGGCACGGGAAAATCAGATTTTTTGGACTGTGTGGATTCGATGGCCTGGCACATCAGAGCCACAAAAATATGAAGCTTTGGTAGATACTGGGTCGCAGTGTACTCTAATGCCATCGGGACACGTGGGGGCAGAACCGATTTCCATTGCCGGGGTGACAGGGGGATCACAGGAATTGACTCTGGTTGAAGCCGAGGTGAGCCTGACCGGGAAGGAGTGGCAGAAACTTCCGATTGTGACCGGCCCAGAGGCTCCATGTATTCTGAGCATACACTTCCTCAGGAATGGATATTATAAAGACTCTAAAGGACTCAGATGGGCTTTTGGAATAGCTGCTGTGGAGACAGAGAACATTAAGCAGTTGAACACCTTGCCGGGACTATCAGAGAACCCATCTGCAGTGGGACTCCTGAAGGTAGAAGAACAACAAGTACCTGTTGCCACCTCGACAGTGCACCGTCGGCAGTATCGGACAAATCGGGACGCCATGATGCCCATCCACAAGATGATCCGTGAGCTGGAGAGCCAAGGGGTGGTCAGCAAAACCCACTCACCCTTCAACAGCCCCATCTGGCCTGTGCGCAAGTCTGATGGAGAATGGAGACTGACTGTAGACTATCGTGCATTGAATGAAGTGACTCCACCGCTGAGCGCTGCTGTGCCGGACATGCTGGAACTTCAGTACAAGCTGGAGTCCAAGGCAGCGAGGTGGTATGCCACTATTGACGTTGCCAATGCATTTTTCTCCATTCCTCTGGCTGCAGAATGCAGACCTCAGTTTGCTTTCACCTGGAGGAACGTGCAGTACACCTGGAACCGGCTGCCCCAGGGGTGGAAACACAGCCCTACCATCTGCCATGGGCTGATCCAGGCTGCACTGGAGAAGGGTGAGGCTCCAGAACATCTACAGTACATCGATGACATCACTGTGTGGGGAAAGACTGCAGCTGAAGTATTCGAGAAAGGAGAGAGGATCATCCAGACTTTGCTGAAAGCCGGGTTTGCCATCAAGAAGAGCAAAGTCAAGGGACCTGCCAGAGAGATCCAGTTCCTGGGAGTAAAGTGGCAAGATGGACGGTGGCAGATCCCCACTGAGGTCATTGATAAGATCACAGCTATGTCTCCACCGACCAGCAAAAAGGAAACACAAGCTTTCCTAGTTGCCATAGGTTTTTGGAGGATGCACATTCCTGAGTACAGTCAGGTCGTGAGCCCTCTCTACCTGGTTACCCGCAAGAAGAACAATTTCCACTGGGGCCCTGAACAGCAACAAGCCTTTGCCCAGATCAAGCAGGAGATTGCTCATGCAGTAGCCCTTGGCCCAGTCAGGACGGGACCAGATGTGAAGAATGTGCTTTATTCTGCAGCCGGGAACAACGGTTTGTCCTGGAGCCTTTGGCAGAAGGTGCCAGGGGAGACCCGAGGCTGATCACTTGGATTCTGGAGTCAAAGTTACAGAGGATCTGAAGCCAACTACACTCCCACAGAGAAGGAGATCTTGGCCGCCTATGAAGGAGTTCAAGCCGCCTCAGAAGTGATTGGCACAGAAGCACAACTCCTCTTAGCACCCCGACTACCAGTGCTGAGGTGGATGTTTAAAGGAAAGGCTCCCTCCACGCACCATGCCACCGATGCCACATGGAGCAAATGGACTGCCCTCATCACACAGCGTGCCCGTATTGGAAACCCAAATCGCCCTGGGATTTTGGAGATAATTACAAACTGGCCGGAAGGAGAAAACTTCGGTCTCACGGATGAAGAGGAGCAGGAACAAGTGACACGGGCTGAAGAAGCTCCTCCGTACAACCAATTGCCAGCAGAAGAAACACACTACACTCTTTTCCCTGACGGTTCCTGTCGCATCGTGGGAATGAACCGTAAGTGGAAAGCAGCCGTATGGAGCCCCACACGACAGGTTGCAGAAGCCACTGAAGGAGAAGGGGGATCAAGTCAGCTTGCTGAACTCAAAGCTGTTCAATTAGCCCTTGACATTGCTGAAAGGGAGAAGTGGCCAAAGCTCTACCTCTACACTGATTCGTGGATGGTAGCCAATGCTCTGTGGGGCTGGCTGGAAAGGTGGAAAAAGGCCAACTGGCAGCGTAGAGGAAAACCAATCTGGGCTGCTGATGAATGGAAGGATGTTGCCACTCGTGTAGAGAAGCTGCCTGTGAAAGTCCGCCATGTAGATGCCCATGTTCCCAAGAGTCGGGCTAATGAGCCCAAAACAGCAAGCAGGTAGATCAGGCTGCCAAGATAGAAGTGTCAAAGATAGATTTAGATTGGCAACACAAGGGAGAGTTGTTCCTAGCCCAATGGGCCCATGATGCCTCAGGTCATCAGGGCAGAGATGCCACCTATAAGTGGGCCCGAGACCGAGGGGTGGATTTAACCATGGACAGTATTTCTCAGGTTATCCATGACTGTGAGACATGTGCTGCAATCAAGCAAGCCAAGCGGGTGAAGCCCTTATGGTATGGTGGGCGGTGGTCCAAATATAAATATGGGGAAACCTGGCAGATTGACTACATCACCCTTCCCCAAACCCGCCAGGGCAAGCGTTATGTGCTAACCATAGTGGAAGCCACCACTGGATGGCTGGAGACCTATCCTGTGCCTCATGCTACTGCCCGGAACACCATCCCGGGCCTGGAAAAACAAGTCCTGTGGAGACATGGCACCCCTGAGAGAATCGAGTCGGACAATGGGACTCATTTCAAGAATAGTCTTATAAGCACCTGGGCTAGAGAACATGGCATTGAGTGGGTGTACCATATTCCTTATCATGCACCAGCGGCCGGGAAAGTTGAACGGTGCAATGGCCTGCTTAAAACTACCTTGAAGGCACTGGGTGGGGGAACCTTCAAGAATTGGGATATTAATTTAGCAAAGGCCACCTGGTTGGTGAACACTCGAGGTTCCACCAACCGAGCAGGTCCTGCCCAATCTGAGCCCTTGCAAAAGACAGACGGAGATAAGGTTCCAGTGGTACACATGAGAGGTATGCTGGGAAAAACTGTTTGGATTAATCCTGCCTCCAGCAAAGACAATCCCATCCGTGGGGTTGTCTTCGCTCAGGGACCAGGTTGCACCTGGTGGGTGATGCAAAAGGATGGAGAGACCCGATGCATACCTCAAGGGGACCTTGTTTTGGGGTGAACTACCCATGACAATGTGGCTGTATCCATATTTGCATATATGTATATGTATTTTTAATAGTTAAAACTCAATGTAATATGTTGGTATGGGAAAAAAATTCGAGGTGGATAATGTTGGGGGTTAGGTTTGCTCCTTCTTTCTCTAAAGAATTTTTTCCCCACAAGTTACCAAGGAGACCAAGTGTTGGATGCTTGAGAGTACTTAACCGAAACAAAGAGGTGGACAAAGGTGGAAGGGGGAGATAAGGCAGGTAAAAGACAAAGCTTGAGGCAGCTGCGGGCTTTTCTTTTTCCGGCGTTCGGGGAGACGCGTGTCTGCCGCTCCTCGAGGATCTCAGCCGCCGAAAAGCACGCCAAGCGGAGAACGGCTGTTGCTGGCTGGAGGAGTTTCACTGTGGCCAAAGGGATCCAGTCCTGGGAAATCTACTATCACCGGGTCGGCCTGAATCTGGAGTTTTCCCAGCCACCCGCGGGGAGCTGGTCCAGGCCCTGCCTCTCCTTCGGCTTTCTTCGGTGCTGCTCGTCTTGCTACAGCGTGACCCTGCACCCCCTGCGCGGCCGGGACATCCTGCCCCTGCCTGCTGGGACACCCTGCCATCCCAGCTACCAGCCCGGGACTTTTTCCACTGTTTCAGCTTGGTGCTCTGAGGATCCTGCAGGGACACCGAAACCAAACTGCCCTGGGT
Source organism: Chamaea fasciata (assembly GCF_029207755.1). Taxonomy (NCBI): domain Eukaryota; kingdom Metazoa; phylum Chordata; class Aves; order Passeriformes; family Sylviidae; genus Chamaea; species Chamaea fasciata. The sequence goes on along the minus strand of NW_027094089.1, from coordinate 5,356,274 downwards.
TTTGTGAAACAAAGCCCTCAAGGTTCTTGGTACTGTTGTCGTTTGTCATTAATGCTGTAGTTGTTTGGTGTGTGGGGGGGGAGAGTTTTTTTGTGTTTGTTTGCTTTGTATTACATACTAGTAAAGCACTGCTATTCCTATTTCCCAAATCTTTGCCAAAGAGCCTCTGATTGTAATTTTACCTGGCAGATACCTGTCTTCCCAAACCAAGACACCAAGCTTCTGATTTTAAGGACCACAGCTACAAACCTTGAACCATCAAGGTTGTTACCTTGTCAAAACTCACCAGCTGAAAGTCAGTGAGGTGACAAACGGAAATGAAGATACTGAGAGACTTTAAGACCAACACATCTTTTCTCTAGCCTGACGACTTCTTGACATTTTGAGTTGCCATAAATATTGATGGAAAATAGAGGAAAACATCCACCTAGTGAGAAATGTTATTAGCTGCAGCAAAGGAATTGTTTCCCAACACCGCTCATACCTACAGATACCAACCTGTCACACTGCTAAGTGGGATACTGGGAGATAGATACTTGTTCAGCTCCTATCCCTGGCAGTTTGGAAACTTGAAGAAACCAGCTTGGGTATTAAAAACTGTGGACAATAAAAGATCTAGAGGGACAACACAGTCATATGTACTTAGACAGAGCTCTGATATTAAACATGCATTTCATACCAATGCCACTGCAGAATTTTAATCAAGAAACATACCATCACTTTATGCTCATGTCACTGTATCAATGTGAAATTTAAATAACATTATTCATGTCTTTGTGTCCTAAGAAGGATGTTTCTCTTCTTTCTCTTCTAAGTACCACAAAACAAGCATGACAGTAAGTTACTACTAATGCCCATTAGACAGAAGGAGTTTTTAAGAAAGGAACATGAGGTGACATGGAAGGAGAAGAGGCACAGGGAATGTGATCTCCTGTCTGTACTAGAGAAACCCATTGTGCTGATGACCGGGCTCCATTTCCCTGAGCATTATTCTGGAGCTACCTACTTACATTTCAACATACAAAGGTGGACTCAGGAAAAAAGTTCTATCCTCCTACAACCATGACACCACGATTTGATTCTACCAGCCAAGGTGACTTTGGACCAGGTTTGAAGCTAATTTATTGCATGTGAGATTTGTTTACAAAGAAATATGCCAATTTGAGATCTCTTTTTGAAAGGATATACTGTATTTTAATTATTAGGAGACTTGTGTTTACATGAAAATGCAGTGGTGTTTTTAATGTAGAGTAATCAAAATCCAAGTTGAAATGATTACCTAGTTTTCTGTGTGAGAATGAGAAGGAAAAAAAGGAAATATGATTTTGTTTATGCTCAAAATTGGTTTTAAATCAATTAAACTGATGAAAACCCCTATGTGCACACATTTAAATTGGTTTACATCTGTCTTGTATTAATTTAACTTCATTCAGTTTTCACAAAATCAATTCAAATGTGTAATTAGCTAAATGGCTCTGCTTTTCCAGAACAATAATATTTCATGCTTAACAATGAGGAGCTGTATTCATTTCATACAGATTTGGAAGGAGTTATTTTATCCTGCATTTAAACTGCTTTTATAGAACCATTTTTACACAACTGTTCTTACTCTTTTGCAATTCTTTCCTCTGACTATGTAAGGGATTATTTTCTGCGTTAAGTGGCAGAACATGAGGGCAGGTGCAAGGTAACACAGAAAAGGAAACTTTTCTGCTTTTCTATAGGCTTATATAGAAGAACGCTCAAATATAGAGCTGGTCACTCACACAAACAACTACATATTTTTCAGGTGTTAATTTTCCCATCTAATCTCCAGTATTTGTCACTTGTCCAACAATCACATGTTGCCCTTTCCCAGGCATTCATTTCCTTCATTAATTGATAATGGGTTTAGCTGGGTTTTTTTCTGCCAATTAAAGTAAATATTTGTTTCTTTAGAAAAAAGTCACGACTTTCTTCTTGTCCAGGCTGATAAAAACCACAACTCCTTTTAGATCCTTCCAGGAGAGCTGTGGGATGGTCATTTTATTGTCCTGTTTTTGTCCTTCTAAACTATAGACTTAGGATCATGTTTATCTGCTGACAAATACTGAAATGTATTGTAGGCTAGCGGGAAATTTCCGAGAGCCACAAGTGCCTGCTGAAGACAACAACTATGAGCACAGCTGGCAGTATCAATTGGTGGTCTGCACTTCACAGGATCTGACATTGGACTTTACCAGGGGTTATTAAAAAACAGAATAATCTTTATGTAAAAGTAACAAATTACACACAATAAATCTGAGTGAACCACTAAATTTCCTTTAAAGTTTGTTTTCTGTAGCACACTGATCCTTTACAGAAGGACAGGAACAATGCAGGAAATAAGCTTTAGGACATTTTTTATGTAAAGGACTGAATGTCAAGAGAAGAGGGGCTCAAGACACAGAGTTCATCCCCAGGCCTTGTGAACATTTCAAAGTTACAAAATCAACAAGGCAGTTTACAGCTTAGCAAATGAAGTCATTATGTGAAATCCTTTTCCATAAGTCATCTTAAAGATATTTTCAATGGTAAATCAATATAAATCTACTTTTTCAACCTGGTATATCTGTGGTATGAAACACGAAAGAAAACTATGAAAGCTTCTTTTGTTAAGTCAGTCTGGAAATATAAGAAACTGGGCTAGTAGCCAGTTGCCTTTGACATGGGTGAAATTAAGAAGCCAAAAGATAATCTGAATTTTCCCAATAAATTGCATACTGCAAGTACTGATGAAAACCACTCATCCATTGTTTCAAAAGACTGGCAAAAAAATTGGCATTTTGTGGCCAATATTGGCACTATCCATCTTGGCTATAAGTTTATGCAAATTAATGTGTTTTTCTGAACTGCCCATGTTGTTGAAACTGGGAAAGTTTGGAAATAAAATACAATTTCCACTGTGGAAAACACAATTCACTTTCAACTGTAAGTAGTTGCCGAGTCAGGAAAATGTTGAATAATGTGTGATAGCAGTTTTCTGAAGTGATTTTATTATTTAACTATTTAAAAATTGTTTTCCTTTATATTTCTTCCCCATTTAATAACCTGTCTTGGAGCCCTATTAGATAACACGTTGCAGCATAACTAAAGAAAAGGAAAGGAATAAACAAATAGAACAATAGAAAATTGACTGTAAGCAAGAATGATTCAGATTTTCTCTGAATTCCAAGAACTGCATATGTAAGTATGCTTATTCACCTCATGTAAAACAAACACATTTAATTGCATATGTATTGTGTCTCAAAATGTATCTTTTATGTATGCACTCTCATTTTCTGGGAATGAAAACAACTTTGCTAGAACCCAAATGCTTAAACAAGGTTTAGTCATCATGGATGGCTCACTTAAGGCTGTTAATGTATAAAGTCTTGCCTGCTGTATGTTACTAAGCTACAATCTTCATCTTGGAGTCCCTATGACTAAACAGCTTTAATAAACTCTTTCAGTTTATGCCATCAGAGAATTTGTCCTTTTTCTAAATGAAATTATAACCATGGGAATACCCACAAGATGCTTCTGTTTCTACTTACAGACTCAAGATATGTGTACATCATTGCACAGCAAGTTAACAGTAAGCAATAAAGCACTGCAAACAATGTAATATGTGAGAACTGTTTCTTTGGGTAGCATAGTTCACACCAGTATTAATAGTTTAGAAGAATGTGGTGTTATCTTGGGTGGGCATGTTTTTCTAGAGGTTGAACTCTTTCAATAGGATAAAATTCATGGTCTCAGCAACTGAGGTTTTGTCTGCCTCTGAACCAATCCCTCAGTAAGTTTCTGTTGTGCCATGGCTACTACAGCGTAAGAAGTATTCCATGCTTGGGCAGGTCTTCACCAACAGCACCTCTTTCATGGACAAAACAAATTTACTTCTGGCAATGCAAAAAACTCCTAGGAATTCAGGCCAGCTGCCATCAACTTCTCTGCCTTTTTAATTTCTGGCCCTGTCTTGCTCATAGAACCATAGGTTGGAAAAGACTTTTAAGATCATCAAATCTAACCCTAGTCTTCTCCTGGCTTCCCGATTATTCCTGTCCAACGTCTGTCCGAAATCTTTCCTCTTGTGTGCTGATTCACTGCTTGAAATAGCAGAACAGAGATATTATTCACTACCCATGCTGATCCTGTCTCTTTCCTCTCTGGAGGAAAGACCCTGGTCCCAGTTGAGACAGACACTGAAGAAGAATGAGGGAATCTTCTGATCACTCTAGGTTGTTCATCCCTGGAAACATTTGAGTTTCATACTCATACTAGTGTTATTAGTAATCTTCAAAAGTTGCTTTGTTTTTCCCAAAAAATATGAGAACTGAACGAGTGGTTAATATTGGAACACCATGCAGGTGAATAAAAAACTTCTTATTCTCACGGTACTGCAGGGATTGATTTGAATGCAGTAAAAAAATATTCAGTATAAAAAGGTAAACTATTTTAATAAATTTGAAGGCACTTAAATGGTTTTGTTTCTACTCTTTCTGCTCTGCTTCATGTTTCCACCATCTATAAGCGGCAGAATCCTGGCTACTGGTTTCCTGAAACCAGGAAACCTAATTTTTACAATGATCTAACCGCAGCAAAATCTCCCAAGAAAATCCAACATCTAGGTAAGAGAGGTTTTTGAGTAAACATGAAAACATTTAGGTGCTTTCCTGAATCACATCACCACCACATCAACAGAGGCTTGCTTGTCACCTAGAATCAGCATTTGACTTAATTTTGTTTCATCTAACTTCTGCTAATATTTCACTGCCCTCAAGGTGTGGGAATCAGGCCTTTGCTGTTATTTGATATAAAAACAGATTAAAAATAGTTTTCTTCCACAATAATGATTTTGAAGGGGTCATGTCAGGGTTTTCATTATCATTAAATAAGTCATTACTTTCAAGGTTAGTATTTCAATAGTTGTAAATCTCATCTTGCTGAAATGAAGCACCTCAGATTCGATTCTATTCTGTTCTGTTCTATTCTATTCTATTCTATTCTATTCTATTCTATTCTATTCTATTCTATTCTATTCTATTCTATTCTTTTGGGGGCTTTATTTGTTTGTTTTTGTTTTGTTTTGGTTTGGTTTGGTTTTTGTTTTGTTTTTATTGGTAAGAGATGTATCAGTAGGTCAGTTGGCCAGCTTCTCAGGAAGCAGTTACCTGGAATTGTTCCACTGTTCAAGAAAGGAAAAATAAAATTATTATTAAAATGTTATTAGTCTTAAGGGTGATAGATATAACTGGGCTTTTAAGCAGAATTGTGTGACTGTAATTTTGAAAGCACTTCCTCTTCTGTAATAGTCATCTTTGGTTTAGAGCCCATGATGAAAATCCTCTTCACCTGAATTCAAATGCCATTCATGTTCTCTACTGGCCTCCTGCCTTTCCCATCATTCTCACCCTTCCCATTCAACCAACTGCCTGTTCTTCAGATTTGGAACACCACTGCTCCTGGAACATGCAGCTTCCAAAAACCCCAAACGAGGTTCCTCTGCCACCAGGGCTATCACCCTGTTTGCAATACTTGTGTGGAGGACATCCTTCCTTCCTTCCTTCCTTCCTTCCTTCCTTCCTTCCTTCCTTCCTTCCTTCCTTCCTTCCTTCCTTCCTTCCTTCCTTCCTTCCTTCCTTCCTTCCTTCCTTCCTTCCTTCCTTCCTTCCTTCCTTCCTTCCTTCCTTCCTTCCTTCCTTCCTTCCTTCCTTCCTTCCTTCCTTCCTTCCTTCCTTCCTTCCTTCCTTCCTTCCTTCCTTCCTTCCTTCCTTCCTTCCTTCCTTCCTTCCTTCCTTCCTTCCTTCCTTCCTTCCTTCCTTCCTTCCTTCCTTCCTTCCTTCCTTCCTTCCTTCCTTCCTTTTCCTTCCTTCCTTCCTTCCTTCCTTCCTTCCTTCCTTCTCCTGCATTTCTCCTTCCAGCCTCCAGCATGTTTTCTGCAGTGCCAGTTCTACATCGCCTCCTGATAGTGAGACACTGTAACTAAAATTAAATCATCTAAGATATATCCTTTCAGTGCTCAGTCCACACATTTTCTTTCATGATTTTTCGCTGTGAAGAGTCTCAATTACTTTCTTCCACCTTTCTGCTCTTTTGCTTTGCTGTAGAAAGATTTGGAGTAGGAATTCCAAACAGCCCACATCAATGCACCTCAAGAACCATTTTATGACCCTCAAATAGCACTTTACAAGACTGTTTAACTTCCTATTTAAAGCAAATTAACTGTTGTACGCTCTAATCATGACACAAGGGATCCCAGATCTTGTCTGGAAGTATGTGGAGGTTACTGAGAGGTTGTCCAGATTGATGGTTACACTGAGTGTATGACCCTAGAATGAACCTTGACTAAGCTTTGCTCTTTGTGTATTTGGCAGTCTGTATATGGAAAGCATCAATTGTCTACATTCAACATATTAAATGTAAGGCATATGCTTTCCAGAGATTTGAATCTTCTTTGTACTTACAGAAAAAAATCTTCATCAACAATATTTATACCAGCTATATCAATTATTCCACAACTATTTCCATCTGCTTTAGGATGCATTTATTTCTTTAGAAAAATATGTTAATCAGCTCATGCTTCCCCACCATTTTATCTTCTAGATTGTGTACCCTCATCATTATCACACTGACAGAGGTGATGAGCAATTATTGTGTCTTGGATGGTAAATCCATGACAGTTTTGCAAGACTGCTTTATACTTAAGCTCCATTTAAGTCCTGGCTCTCTCAGGAGACAATTTTTATTTGGATTCTGTACATGTATTGCAGACATTTATATGTGTGTTTACAAACACACATATATACATCAGGGAGAAATATCATGAGAGAGAAGATTTTCAGATCATGGGGTACACCCTTTCACAGAAAGCACACAGGCACACAACAGATAATACCACAGACAGCAGAGAACTATTGTCATTAAGAGCAAATATACAGATCAGAGTGAGCACTTGCTATGCCAGAACAATTTCTTTTACTAAAATGTGCCTTAAAATCCCTTCCTTGTTATTATCTATTACAGAACATGATATCAAAGTGGTTAATTCATGTTATTTTGCCCAAAGAACCTTCATCAGAAACTTTTCATCTGAATATGTTTCAGTAAAGCCTAGCCTCCCAAACCAAACCAGAATCTTCCATCTGCTGTCAATAGCCAGTTGTCTACCAAGGCACCTTCCACTGAAAATGAGATGGAACAAATAAATCTTGTTCTTAGAAAGAAAAAGACTTGTATGTGGAAGGTTAGGTTCTGCTGTTAAGTTTTTTAAGGATGCTTTAAAAAAAATTTTTTTACTAGTTTGCTATTAAAGTAAATAACTGGGGATTTTACCATCTTATTCCTGAATCAAGCAAACACTTTCCCACTTTGCTTCTTTGCATAAAGCTATTAATATAAGTCTATTTAAGGACTCAGAGTAACTAAAATGACAAAAAAAAATGTAATAGTATTTATGTGATTTTTAAGATTTATTTATTTTGCATAGATATTTGCAGTACAAAATGCGTATCTATACATACATAAAGGAGTAAAAATCACTTTTCATTCTGTTTCCAAAACTAGAAAGTCTTGCAGCTAGATCTCTCAAGAAGCATTTTTTGATCACTATTCAGGACAACAAAACAGAGAAATAAATAACCTGAACATGTGTAAGCTATAAATAGCTGTGATGATGGAGACAGGGACGCCACATTAATACACTCAGGTTCATGCAGTAACCACAACCAGTTATAGTTAGGCAGCTCTTTTTATACGGTTTGCAAATTTCTTACACTTACAGACCTGATTGGTCAAGGGTCTCAGCTCTGCCTAGCTCACAGGCCAATGATATGGGTGCATCTGTGCCTCAAAGGGGTTGGCTGAGGTCCTCTGTCTGGGTTTGAATTTGACCTATTGATGTCATTTCTGGGGATTTATTTACTTTGAGCTAGGCTGGTCAAGCTTGTGTCTGTTAAGCCAAATTTATCAGTGCAGCTCTAGGCCAGCTATAGCTGTCACAGAGATGGACTTCCTTGTGAGTCCCTTCCAACTCAGTGTATTCTATGATTCTGTGATTCTATGTCAAGCAACCAACAACACTTGTGGTTTTTTTCAGAGTAACTGAAGTATGTGCAATCACTTTGCTTTAGCTACACAGTCTTTGAGGAACTTAATTTATTTCCTCTGGAAGCATTGACACATCTTGCATAAGGGGTGTCTCTATCAATCGAAGTATATTTTTCACAACACTTTCAATACCAGGGTTGTAGAGTTATTTCAGTTCAGTATTGCACACTCACCCCTGAACTATGGTTCTTCTCTTTCTCACAAAGCACTTCCCTTAAAAGCCCTCCCTCTATTTTCCTCTTTGCAGCTGCTTTTCAAAACCTACCTGTGCTGAAACTTTTAACCAGTGTTAGAAACACTTATTTTCATCTCATTGCTTCTAGACAGGGGAGTATTCAAATGAAATTCAACTCAATATATAATGACCTTTGATACTTTTTATCATTAATAAAAGCTGAAATTTATTTGTCCTTTTAAAATTCTTTTGGGGGAGCAGCAAGATTCTCTGAATCAATCTATAAATTTGCTGTCACAGTATGCATTAAAAAGGAGCACTCCCAGGAGCACCTTGAGCCTGTAGGAACTCCTGCTTAGAGTTCTCCTTAGAAGTTCACCATAACTTCCTAGGGCAGATCCCTGTTTAAGCTCTCTATGCCCTCTTGGATCAAAAGGTAAGTACCCTTGGAGGTTAAGGGAATTATAACTTTTCACATGCTGTAAGTGTACTTGTTTGTGCAAGCTGGAGGAGGAATTCTCCTCTGAAGATATTCAAAACTTCCTTTTGCAAGGAGGAAGGGTTGATTTCATAGCCTGTTCAGATGTGCTGCATTTAGGGCAGAGTCTTGCTCACAGTCTTAATCTGGAAGGTTTGTGGTGGGTTTTTTTGTGGCGTTGTTTTGCTTTGTTTTGTTTTGGTTTGGTTTTTGTTGTGGTTTTTTTGCTGTGGTTTTTTGTTTGGTTTTTTTTTTGGTTTTGTTTTCATTTCTGCAAGAGATTCATCTCAGTTATTAAGCTGTAGGCATGAGGGCAGCCTGGTATTTTAACATTAGGACTTTGATTTTCTGGCACTCTAGGAGTGTAATTCCTCAGAGTTGTCACAGGGCTGTAATGTTTGTACCTCTCAGCTCTGAGAGACCCAATGCACAATGCTGCAGTCCTTTGAATTAGCACCAACACCTGTCCCTAATGAAAAGTGCTTGCATGTAAGAACTTCTTATGGTTCTTCCTATGGTACATTATTGAGTCTGAAAAGATTTGAAATGTACTTGCTAATTAGAGTCTGATCCAAACCTACAGATGTGAGCCAATGTGTTCTCACACAGGCTTCAAAAGGCTACCAGACCAGGCTACAAGTCTCTCCTGTACAGTTTTAAAATAGTCTCTTTCTGTCTGCTTGTCTCCCCATCTGAGCTTTAAACTGCCTTTATGGAAAATTCTAACATGACAAAAAAAAAGGTTTATGCAGTCTTCCAGATTAATATCTAAGTACCATATCAGACTGGCCTCCTTCTGCCCATATCCAAGACACTGGACCTTGGATGTAGATCATTATATTATCTAGAAATAATTCCTCAGAGAATGAACTAGAAATTTGCTGCTGATGGGATAGCAGTTCATTCTGAAAAGTAGATATCTTATTTTTTTCAGTAGAGATGATAATTATCATCTAAATTTTAGATACATAGGGCAATTTTATCACACAACATACTGTTTAATTTTCCAAGGTTAAGCTTCCTCTTAAACAAAGGGTGCCCATGATTCTGGCAGGATGTATTCTTCTCTGTATAACTCCAGAAAAAAAGTAATAAAGTATTTCATTTTAAAAATTAATTTCTCTACAATGTAACTACCGATAAAAGAAGAGTAGAAAGATTATGCATTCATATATGAGAATATGCTTTAAAAATGCCATGCTTAAAAAGTCATTGCATTATACTATTGTGATGTGCAAAGACTGGAGGTTTTGTGTAAATGATGGGTAATTTCTCTATCTGCATGAAGTGTAGAAAAAAAAGATGGTTCTCTTATTTTTGCGAGGGCAACTTATGAACTGATCCATAACAACTCTTAGGATTGAGAAGTCTGTCGTTACTCATAATATAAATTAGAGAATATGTATGTTTTCTACATCCAGATGAGAAATTTGTAGCTGAAAGAAAACCTGACTGTTGGAATGAATATCAGCTTTCACCTGGAGACCTGAAGAAAATTACTCCTCATGAGCCATCTCACTTGCTGCTTTCCTTATAACATCTTTATTGTGATTTCCTTTCTTTTTACACTGATGTTCTAAAAAAAGCCCTGCCACCAGCTGCAGTGTTGAGAATATTTAAACACAAAATATGTGATCTGTATGTGTCCAGAATATTGTGTTGCTATGCTTTGAAACTATGACTGTATTACAAAACCAGAAATTTTAATGGATAAAAACATTTTGAGAGTTGCCTTTGATAAAACTGAGTAAATCTTTGAGTTGTTATGGTTTCACTGCCTCAGTGTTCAGGATAATAGTAAGAAACTTAGCTTTACCTTATTTTCTTTGAAGTGGTGTTCAGTGATGTTAGAATACACCTTTTCTTACAGTAAAACCCATACATGCCCCTTATCTTGTGCCTCTCAAACCATTTCCAATCTGATGTGACCACTCCAAAGTATCTCATTATTTTAGTCCTGAAGAAGGTATTTGAAAGGGTCCTCGGACGCATATATTACTTCTTCCTAAATAATGTATGTAAAAAAACCTAAAGCCATTTGATAAAAAGTGTTATTTGTTTTTCCTTCCTGTTTCTGTCCCTCAACATCATGTCAAATAAAAATGTGAGAAAATTCAGATATTGTTTCTCTGGTTCCTTCTGGAGAGCTCACTGGAGGATTCAAAGATGTAGGCTGTAAGCATATAACACATAATTCAAAGGGCAGAGAATGAGTAATCTTAACAAAGACCATCTTTTACACCTGAGTGTTTCTAAGACCCTCATATCAAATAATTGTGGGTGGAAAAAAGTTTTAAAAGGAGTAGTAAAAATAATTCTTTCTATGACAGTACTATGACTTTTTCAGTCAGCAGAGAAAGTTCTAACCAAATCTTCTAAAAAAGTTCTAAGACATGGATTTTGAACTTATAGAGCAAATAAAACTCCGAAAGAAATACTTTTAAAAATATTCCTCCCATAGACACTTCTTACACACCACATATGAAAAAAAGAGAAAGGAATCTAGTATGTTTTATTCCCTCCACAAGTCATCCCTACAACAGATTACTCTACAGCATAATGTTACTAATGCAGGTTTACACAGACACACATTTTATGCTCTGCAGAAAAGGATAGTTGTGTCTCTTCACTCTTAGAAAAGATTTAATGTCATCTTAGGAGATGACAGAGCTAACTTGCAGAATCACATAATTGTAGAATCAGAGGTTAATTTGGATTGTAAGAGACCTTAAAAGTCATCTAGTCCTGACAACCCTTATCCTAGACCAGGTTGCTCCAAGCCCCATCCATCCTGGCCTTGAACACTTCCAGGGATGAGGCATCCACAGCTTCTTTGGGCAACCTGTGCCTGGGCCTCACCACCCTCACAGTAAAGAAATTCCTCCTAATATCTAATCTAAACTTAATTTCTTTCAGTTTGCATCCATACCCCTTTGCCATGTCACTCCATGCCCTTCTCTAAAGTCTCTCTCAACTCTCTTGTAGCTTTTTTTGATACTGGAAGGTGCTATATTACTAGGTCATCTACAGTCTTTTTAGAAATCCCGCACACTGGAAGAAAATCAGAAAAAAAAAAAAAAAGAAAGAAAATCAACCCCAGTTTAGGAAGGAGGTTGAGATGCTGGAGTGTGTCCAGAGAAGGACAACAAGGCTGATGAAGGGATTGGAACCTAAGCCCTGTGAGGAGCAGCTATGGGAGCCAGGATTGTTGATCATGGAGAAAAGGAGGCTCAAGGGAGACCTTGTCACTTTACAACTGCCTGAGAGGAGGGTAGGCAGGTGGGGGTCGGTCTGTTTTCCCAGGCAACAAGAGATAGGATAAGAGGACACAGCCTTAGGCTGCAGCATGAGAAATTTAGGCTGGACATTAGGAAGAAGTTCTTAATGAAAAGGTTGATTTGTCATTGGAATAGGCTGCCCAGGTAGGTGGTGGAGTCCCTGGAGGTGTTTAAGAGAAGTCTGGATGTGGCCCTCAGTGCCATGGTCTAGTTGACAAGGTGGTGTTACATCACAGGCTTGTCTCTAAGGTCTCTTCCAACATAGTTAATTCCATGATTCCATGATTCTGTGAAAATAAACACAATATTCAGTTAGAAAAAGGGTACTTTGTGACTTTTTTTTTTGGTCTTTTCTTTAATTCTATCAGTTGATTTACATAGGTTTGAATAAGGACAGTGGTTAAAAGGATATGGCATCATAAGCTATGATTTTACACAGCTTTATATTCAGCTCCATACATCCAAGGCTGTCAGGTAAAATTGAAGAAAGTTTAATCTTGATGCTGTCTCATTGTTCTCATCAGCTCCACTGAAGGCTTCTGACTTTGGGGTTATACTGAACCACACCAAAAGACATACTAGTCAGACATAAACAGGAAGAGTTTCCCACACTTCATTCCGATATTATCTTAATTTTCAACTCCAACTTGATATTTCATTATGTCAAAGGTTTGTTTACAGTATTTCTTTTAATGTGGTCTTCTCATAGCTGCTTTGTAGCTACTAATTTTAATTGAAGTAATAAAATCTCATTATTGTCTGCATAAAAGTGGTCAAGTATGATGCATTATTCTGTTCAGTATGACTACATACAAAATGCAGCACTGCTTTCCCCAGGATATCAGAAGATGTGCAGTAATAACTCATTAAATCCTTTACTCTGAGATGAGCCTTATGAAAAACCTTTTAAGAAATTTTGAAGTGCATATTTATCAAGAGTAAAGTGTTTGCTGGCTTAATATTTGTTTACTTGATGAGGGACAAAAGGGACCTCGCCTGTTTCCCTATGGGCAGAAATTACCACATCATCAAACCATTAACTGGTGCATGCAATTCATGTATTTACAGTGGTAAAAAGGAATTCTTTGTCCTGCTGAGCAAATACAGTGTCAGGAGCCCAAAACTTTTTCATAGAGAGTATGAAAGAGTACTCTCGTTACATGAGAGTAACACTCAAGAGTTGTTTTCCACAAGTATGTAGATTATTAGAAGAATTTAGCAGATTTAGAAGGCTATACTGTTTTTTATTAATCTAGACCGTAAAGCAACCTAATTAATAAAATAGGTTTTTCACATAAAATAAATCACTCTAGCAACCGCAGTAATCCAGTACATTTTCTCAATTACAGATAACAGGAAAAGAAAAGAAAATCTGCTATTGGGTAAATGCCTTACTATTTTGTAATTTTGAAGAGCAAGTTAGGATGGACTGATAAACAAGCTGTTAGGGCAAAAAGTTAGGGCTTCTCTGCATTCTGCTTCTTAATAATTGAGGCTCTTCTACAGATATTTTAATGGTAAAGTGTTAGAAAATATCTAATGTTTTTTAACTAGGATATTACTAAGATACAAATTCACCTAGTGATTCTGGATGGGTTGTAACAGCATCTAAAATGGTATATCAGATGTGACTCATTGAATTATACCATTTTACTAAATGAAACAATTATCCTAATTTTCATTATTTCTCACTTTACATGTTTAGCTACCTAAATAATTAAGGTTTAAAGAAATGGGTTAACAAATTTGAGGCAGTGCTAGGTTTGACATCATTTTTGTGAAGAAGGGAAAATATTGGTCAAGTGTTCACAAACTGAAAATACACTCCATTTCAGTGAAAAAGGCCCTAATTAGAAGCTATTAGACTCCATGAATTCAACTCATGCAAAAGACTTACAGAACACTCAGCCTTGGAGGGTTCATGGCTAATCGACATCTTGTGAAATACTAGCAAGTAAATTCTTCTCTAAAGAGCTGCTTCATTCCAGGTAACTGCTAACCTTTTATGATCTCTGTCCCTGCCAAACCAGCATCTTCTATGTGAAGGATTTATTAGAAGATTTCAATACACTGCTGGATTACATTTTCATGGGTGGAGCAGTGTAGAAATTGGCACTTGATTAATGTTCCCAGCAGCACTGATAGAACCATCCAGCATGGGAAGAATATAGTCATGGTCAGAACTGCAGGATGTCTCTTGCATTTTAAGAGACAACCAGAAACAAAAAAAAAGTCTAATCCTGCTCCTCTTCTCCATGCATTCACTTCCTACCTATAAGGCTTAGTCCTCAGAAAGCCAAATCAGTAAATCACATAATCATCAGTTTTTTTAGTAAAGCTTCTGTGTCTCAGTAGTATTGATTCATAGGGGAAGTGAAAGGGCTTTTTTCTGAGCAAAGTGGCAGGTGGTAGATTCAGCCTCAACACACCATCTCCCTTCAGGGAAAGTGGGTCTCACAAAAAACAGACGGTAAAGGCCAGAAACTCAGGTCATATTATTATCTAAGATATTTTTTAGTAGCAGTATGACAGTTTAATCAAATCAGTGGAGAAAATCCTGTGGTGCTGCTGGTGGAGAAAATACAGTATGTTGCTCAGTCTGGTAATCATAGTGAAGAGCAGCAATGGGAGACAGTGTGGTGTACTAATATACAGGCAGAACAAATGCATGTGGGTTTATTCAGCTACTCACCACATAAAGCATATTTTTCAAGAGTCAGACACAGATGCAGTATCATGTGGGACTCCTTTGCTATTGAATGAAGAGATTAGGGAAAGGCAGAAACCTTCACACATATGTAGACTGCATACTCGTGGGAACTCATGGGAAGGTGGAGAAAAGGTTGGTTTTTATGTTTTTCCTAAAAATTGGCCTGGCATTGTTCTGCCTGCATCATCATCTGCAGTACTTCTTTGTGCTGCCACCCAGACTTCCATTCATTGATCAATTTAACATCAAAGTGGAAAGGTTACTAACACATATGCACTCATTGTCCACACTGTAATAGAATTAGGAACCTCAAAATACATCCTGCATTTTAATGAGGTTTGTTACATGTTGCTGTGCAGTTGTGCTCTTCTCTGCTAGAATTTCTTTAGACTGAGGAAAACGTAAGATCAGGGATTTTTTTAAACTCAAAAATGCAATGCATCAATGGCCAGGTTGTGGTACAACAACAGGAATATTTGAAGAGAGACGGTTTAATTTTACACCCCATCTTCACTGATGCTTTAGTGTAGAAGAGGAGGAAAGAAGACATGGGATCACGTGTCTAATGTTACAATATACACATTTGGCTTGAGATGTACACGGAACACAGCCAATATAATGCATTTTCTTTAACTGTCATCTGTCCCACAGGAAAAGGAAAGAGAGGCACTACCTAATTTATTTTGTTTTTCATGTTTTTTTGTATATTTACTTATGTTTGTAATAAGTCTACTACCAATTTATAGTACTTCACAATCATTAAGATTTGCAGATAGTTTGAAGCTAATTTCTGCCATAGACGGTTGGATATACTTCTAGGAAACATGTACAAGGACTCTACAGTATGACAGAGAAAATACATTTTTCTGCCTTCTTTTTCATTAGCTGCTATTTATGTCTTGTTATTGATGAAAAGGCATATATCGATCTCTATGCACGGGCAGAAGTCTTAGCTTCCCCGAAGTCGGTGTTTGAGCCCGGGAGATACAAGATCCAGAGTTTATTTTCTTAAGCCTTTGCAAAATATGTTTCAACTGGTGTGAGTGTTCTTAGGTCTCAGTTGTAATAAATCAGCCAAGACTCCATTATCTTCATGCAGGAAAACCCAATTCTTTATTTCCACAGCTCATTTATGCAGTTTTTACAGATCTTGTGTGGAACTTAAATTGGTTAATAGCTTTCTTGCCAATTAATCTATTAGTTAGTAAAAGGTATTTCACTTGTCCATCAAATCTCTCTGTCCTTGGATTGTTTACATATTTTCTTTACTGATTCTGATGGGACAAACCCCTTGTTATTGCAGGTGCATTTGGTTTTCAACCCAAGAATAGGTTGTTATGCTAACAAGTTCTCATACCAAGATTGTTTTCACATGGGAACAAGCAAATTGCTTAACTACACTTGGAAGAGATGACAGGCTAGCTATTAATTTAATAGAGCAGGCCTGATTTTATGAGGACTTTCTTTTATAATTCTTCTGTCTACAACAAGCCTCAGGTACTAGGAGTTCAGGGCAGCACTCTTGGCACATGGGTCATGCTGCCTGGCCCCACAGCCCAGAGGTCGGAACCTCAGCTTGGTAGTTGGTCCGAGGTGACAGACTTCTTTACTACAGGAAACATTTCATACACATGGCCATATTCACAGCATCTCGCCATATATTCACGATTCCTTACATTGAATATTGAATATGCAAGTGTTCACTAAATTTTAGAAACTGATTTAGCCTAGGTTTTTCTCTGAATTAACTGTCATTTTATATACTTGTTTTGGCTGACCAAGAGAAGCTTATTTTTCTTGCTTATTCTGCTGTATTTATTTTGAAAGGACTACATATGTGAGCAAATTAAACATTTCATAACATTAAAAAAAACTAAAATTAGGACCGTGAAACCAAAGGCAGTCTGAGCTAGAATCAAACAGGAGTAGACAGATGTTCACACAATTTCTAGATATTCACAAACTTCCTTGAGCACAGTATTTTTTCTATAACCGCATTCCAACTCGTGTTGTTTTGTCCTTTGTCCTGAAGTCCCTGTTGCTCTGATTCCATAACTCTGCATCTAATGGTTTCTGCACAGCGTCAAAAGAAGCAGGGAAAGGCAATGCAGAACAACCTCTACGATTTCCCCGTGTGCTTTGGTAAGAGTGAGAACCTAGTAACTGTGGTAACAGTTGAGAACCTTTTCACTCTCCCTGTCTCTCCCCACAAACTAGCATACATCTGCAGGAACATGCAGTATTTAGATAAAATCCACCATCAGAAACTGCATTTTCAGACTTATATCGCCCCAATTCATTGTGACTTCCCCGTTTCCAAATTCAGAGTAATAGAATCTGAATCTCAATAGTAGACATATTTTTTTCCAGAATTCAGCATTTTGTGTCTGAAAGAGACGATATTTGTACTTAAAAGAACTTCGGGAAGACCTTAGAGCACCTCCCAGTATGGAAAGGGGCTCCAGGACAGCTGGAGAGGGACTTTTGACAAAGGCATGAAGTGATAGAACAAGTGGGAATCGTTTCAAATGGGCAGAGGTCAGGTTTAGATTAGATATTAGGAGGATGTTCTTTGCTGTGAGGATGATGAAGCACTGGCACACATCACCTAGAAAAAGCTGTGGATGCCGCCTCCTCAGAAGTTTTTGAAACCAGATTGAATGGGGCTTGGAGCAACCTGGTCTAGTAGAAGGTGTCCCTATCCAGGGCAGAGGGTTATAGCTACGTGGTCTTTAAGAACCCTTACAAGCCAAACCATTATATGATTCTCTGATTTTTTTTGATTCAAAAATATATAGATTCAAGATTCTGCCCTGAGTTCTAGAGGTTGTTTTGTCAGGATTGCAATGCAAACACATCCAGAAAATTTAACAAACTGAAGCAATGCCTGGCACACAAACATTAGCAAAGTTTTTGATGCAGAGACAATAGTGTCAGGTACTATTGACCTCAAGTCCTCACAACAGTATTCAATCTCTTCATTGAGATAATGGTGTTGAAATCTGGTGCTCTTTTAGTTGGGGTTCAGGTACCTAAACTGTGGGCAAATAAAAATTTCACAATTTGGGTTATGCTCAAATATAATCATAGTTTACTTTCCAACCTGGTGTTTTAAGAAGATTGTGGTGCCAATTTAAGAAATAGTTGTAAAACTAAGGCTGGGCGTAGATCAGTCTGGTGTGCAGGTTTCATAATGGTTTGCTGAAACAACAAAGGGAATGTGAAGCAAATGGCAAAAGCATCAACAAAAAGACTGAGCAGCACTTCTAATGAAGCTTGGTTTCACTGGATTTGTGCCTCACATGAGGGTCTCTGTCTCTCACTTAGAAAAGTACTTAGGAATGTATGTAGGAACGCATGAAGCACTTTGAAGGTATTAATAATTCTTGTTTGAAAAGGACGACATGGCTCTAGCTATGAAAACATTATCAAAGTCAAATTCAACAAATTTGCTACTGTTTTGTGTATTTGCTAGCCATTACCTAGAATTAAAAATCACTCTAACGATCCTAACCATCAGTGGAAATATGATGGTCAAAAATTTAAGTATTTTATTCATTTGCTGTCAGGACTCTGCACACAAAGGAACACTAATACATCTTCAGATGTTTGGAGGAGGAAGTATGCTTTCTCACATGGCTTTGTGTCTCTGGGCTGGAAGGAGTTTCATTCTTAGAAAATCTATTATTTGATCAGACTTAAGATTCTTATTGAGTCAGCTTATTCCACATCAGCTGATACAAAGCTTTATTAGGAGATGAAGAAGTAGAATTAAATGTCATATTTCAGAATATAGGAAATCAGCTGCTAAAATGAAAACATGTCTTATGGCTATATGTTAAATGAACTGATTTTCTGTAACACTGGATTCCTAGTAAGGTTGCTCAGAGCTGTATTAATTTGCATCTTTAAATATCTAAGACAAGATTCTATGGCAGTAAATTACAAAACTTTTTCTGATTTTAACGGAAGGTAATTATCTTGTAAGTTCACTTTACGCGTTAAGCATTCATATTTGGAAATGCAACATAGAAATATTTTATAATTATTTAGAAAGATGAAAGTCTGACTTAGAATTCGGTACTAAAGCAGGACAAAGCCTTCCAATGTTTTGGGTAAACATATTCTAACAGAAGTGAAAGGTCAACCAGTTAATACCTCACATGATCCTTGCTGAAACTCTCTAGTTTGGGGAAAAGAGATTAAAATGTGATGATGGTTCACAAATATGAATTTTTTTTCCCAGATTTCTGTAATTTTCATTTTTCACGAGATGTTATTTTTCCTGACTTTTTATTTGGAGGAAAATTATTTAAGTGTTTCCATGAAATACATCAGAATCCCATGTGGTCCTGCTGGATTGCACTGAGGTTAGATGCATCAGAAAGGAACTTTGTCTAAAGCCTGCATCAAGACAAAAACGTGTTCTGTAGTGCAATATCCACAAAACCTACCCACACTTGTTGCCATGCTTCTCTTTAATTAAGGGAACAGGTGGCTTTATTCTTAGCAGGCACCACGGCTGAACAGGAGATGATCTAAAGAAAATGCAAAGGAATTTTAAATGCTATGAAATAATCCAGAAATCTCAGCAGTGGATTTGTACTCATCTTTCTCACCTTCAGTGTGGAGATAATTCAGAATACATATGATACTAGGTAAAGAAATTCTTTCTATTTCTTGGAAGAGTGTACAGAATAAATATGCATCTTGTGTTGCATAAAAATTTATATAGCAATATAATTAACAGGAATTGTGTCATAACAGTTATTGTATAATTCCTTACTAGTGATACAGTTTTTGATGTCTTCACTGAACAGCTTTTTTTCCATTAGATGTCTCAAATATACACGAGAAGTATGAGAAGGTTGTATATGTTTCAGAGTGACAACATTAATAATTTTAGATTAGATATGAAAAGGTATGAACACATGACAGTGTGTTTTGTTTTTTTTTTTTCTCAAACTCCTTTAGGAGAAAAACTATTCCATTTTATTTAAGCCAAATCTAAAAAAAATAAGCTTTTTCCTAGTGTTCCATCAGTCTGTATGCCAACACAAGCTGCAATAAATAGCAATATTGTGATGTGAGGTTGTTGTAAGTCTGGCACCCAATCAATTCTGCTTCACATTATGAAACAGTGAGAAATAGAAGAAAACTACCTCTGTAAGCTGCCAAATAATAGAATCAGTATGTTGGAACTCTAGAGGCTGAAAATTTCAGGCTTTCTGAGCTGAGGGTCAGCACCGCATTTGACTTGTGGCCTTGGAACAGGCTTCCGAGATTGTGTGAGAGCACAGGGATTGTGGGTGTGTAGTTAGAATGGTGTTGTGTGATCTCACAGGGTGAAAACTTAGGTTTGGGGTTTTTGGTATCTAGCAATGTGTGTGGGCCAAGATGGAGGATTCAGGGTGTTGTCTGAGTTCTTCTTCACCTTCTTCTCCTGTCTTCTTCATGGATCTGGGTGGCTTTCTCTAATTGGGTGAAGATGTCTGCATTGCGAGCACCAAATGGTCACTATTGGGTCAAAAACATAAATAATACAGGTATCACTTTAGTATTGGGTAATTATCTCTTAAATAGCCTTGGTAAAAGTTAGAAGGTCTCCATTTTGCCTCATTTCTCTAACTAGCAAGTTGGAGGGCAAGCTGTAAATACTGTCAATAGATAAGATTTAATAAACAACCAAGACTGAACTCGATTCTACATTTCCCATGTCTTTCATCCTGACCTCGGCCGAGATAAAGCAGACAGAAGTGTAATATCAGTATTTTATTGCACAAGATTCACATGTCAGAAGCTGATCTAGAACATCCACCTGGAAAACTTCATAGATAATAACTTTTCAGGTAACACAGGGATATTTGTTTTTACAATTTGCCCTAGTTTCAAACAGAGAAAACTGTAATGATCTTAAAGGGCCCTTCTAACCCAAATCATTCTAAAGGATATCCATTAAATTCTGCAGGAATACTGAATGGCTTGGGAGATATGAAGATCTCTTTTTCTAGTAAGCATAATAGTTTAAACCATCCAAATTGCAAAGGAACTGCATCATATTTTTTTCCCATGTAGCATATCTCCTACTACAGAGAAAAAAAGATTTGTTAAAAATCTGAATGTATTCTGTGGTTCTAGTTGAAGGGAGGCTGTGTCTTCCACTTCCCAGAACAGTTTAATGCAGTCAGCTGGGGTATGCATTTCAAGAATTGCTAAACATACATCTAAAAAGATATATGATATCTTTTCCCTTCCCTTCCCTTCCCTTCCCTTCCCTTCCCTTCCCTTCCCTTCCCTTCCCTTCCCTTCCCTTCCCTTCCCTTCCCTTCCCTTCCCTTCCCTTCCCTTCCCTTCCCTTCCCTTCCCTTCCCTTCCCTTCCCTTCCCTTCCCTTCCCTTCCCTTCCCTTCCCTTCCCTTCCCTTCCCTTCCCTTCCCTTCCCTTCCCTTCCCTTCCCTTCCCTTCCCTTCCCTTCCCTTCCCTTCCCTTCCCTTCCCTTCCCTCCCCTCCCCTCCCCTCCCCTCCCCTCCCCTCCCCTCCCCTTCCCTTCCCTTCCCTTCCCTTCCCTTCCCTCCCCTTCCCTTCCCTCCCCTCCCCTCCCCTCCCCTCCCCTCCCCTCCCCTCTTTCCTCCCCTCCCCTCCCCTCCCCTCTCCCCTCCCCTCCCCTCTCCCCTCCCCTCCCCTCCCCTCCCCTCCCCTCCCCTCCCCTCCCCTCCCCTCCCCTCCCCTCCCCTCCCCTCCCCTCCCCTCCCCTCCCCTCCCCTCCCCTCCCCTCCCCTCCCCTCCCCTCCCCTCCCCTCCCCTCCCCTCCCCTCCCCTCCCCTCCCCTCCCCTCCCCTCCCCTCCCCTCCCCTCCCCTCCCCTCCCCTCCCCTCCCCTCCCCTCCCCTCCCCTCCCCTCCCCTCCCCTCCCCTCCCCTCCCCTCCCATCTTTCCTCCCCTCCCCTCCCCTCTTTCCTCCCCTCCCCTCCCCTTTTTCCTCCCCTTTTTCCTCCCCTCCCCTCCCCTCCCCTCCCCCCTCCCCTTCCCCTCTTCCTCCCCTCCTCTCCTCTCCTCCTCTCCTCCTCAAAAGGGAGGTGGGGGGGTGGACCTTGGGGTATTAGGAAAAACAAAACCATATAAAACAAACTGGGAGGAAGTATTTAATTTAACTTTTAAATTAATGAGATGAGGCCGCTTTCAATCAAAAAACCCCAGCATCTCAATGCCACTGAATTCTGTCCACGGCAGGGGACTGGAACTAAATAACCTGTAAGGTCTCTTCAAATGCAAACCATTCTATGACTCTGTGGAGTAAGAAAGGGCCTGAAAAATTTTGTGTGAAATTTTCAAAACCACCAAAGAATGGTGTGAAAATGTGCTTTTGAACATAACCTTGTTTTTCCAGTAATTACAAGCTCACAAGGTGCAGGCTACGAATCCCATGCAAATAGCTTCAGCTATTCATCTCCAGTGAACACTAAAAGCTGTTGGCCAATGAGGGCTGCCCAAAAGAAAGTGAATAAAATAATTAATGACCCTTTTTCTTTTTTCCTTTTCCTTTTTTTTTTTATTTTTCCCATGGGCATGTGGACGGTGGGATCTTTAGCCCATTTTGGCATAAATAGGGAGGGAGCTCTATGATTGCTGAAATTAGAGGGAGATGAGAACCATGAGTTTAGCTGAACCATCTGCAAGTGGAATGCTTCAACACTGGGTTATTAGGATGAATGTGCATCAGGACTGCAGGCTACTGTATCCCACAGAGCAGTAGGAGTTCCTAGGCTACCTACAACACCAGGAATGCAGGAAAAATAATGTACTTCAATCTTTCTCTATTTTGAAAAATGAAATAGGTTTTGGCATAAAATGCAATGCAGCACCAAGTGGAGACACCAGAGGAAATTTCCTAGTGGAGACACCAGAGGAAAGGAGTTTTTAATCTCAGTGACAGTGGTTTACTCCTGGTTGTGACTTACAGAGGGCAGAAATGGAATAGCTCATTGGAATGCCTCTGTGTGGGAGGATGCTTGCAGCTTCTACACCCCTGAAACTTCTGTCCCAGCCCTGCATCCCAAAGATGATGGGCAGCTGCTACTTTCAGCCCTGTTAGTTGGTCATTCAGAAGCTCCTGACAGCCACAGTGCACTTGGTGGGGAAATATGCTACCCTTTAATGATGGAAACAAATCTGGCAGGTCTAATGGAAGCTCTCATCTTACTGGTGCTGTGTCTTGAGCTTTGTAATCATCATTGTTATTGTCACCATTCTCCGATTCATAAGGCATATGAGTCTGATTTAGAGTCAGATACTATGCAAGTTGTATGATTGATGCTGCTTACACCTTTCTACAGGATTAATAACGGATCTTCTGTGAGAGACAGATGATGGGAATGCCCTCATAAAAGTAGGCTTTCCTAGGATGCTCTCTTCAAGATAAGATAATTTCCTCAAGCTTATGCAATGTGATCCTGTTGTACTACAACAAAATGTGATGTCTGTGCAGTGAGAAAGAAGGCAGAGGTACCTGCCAGCCATCCCCCACAAGGGCAGTGGGGCTGTCCATGGGTTAGGTTACAGGCAAAATGGACCTATGGATACACCACTGCTGAAGAAGATTGAATATCACAGAGACCAGAGGCTAGAGGAATCAGACCAATTTGGGTATTAAGAGATGCTCTGTCCTTCCTTATCCAGTCACGTTTCCCACTGCCCGTCTGCATGTTACACCAGAGGTCCTCTTCCGAACTAGACACAACAGTCCCTGGAAATGTTATGGGCCAGCCTGCATGGGGACCTGAGCAACCTGGTCTAGTTGTAGGTGCAGGGGAATTTGAACTAGATGATCTTTAGGATCCCTTCCAACCCAAACCATTCTGAGATCTGTGATTCATATTGTACCCCCTACTGCGAACTACCAATAACTGTAAAAACAGTGGCTAGACAAACATTTTCAGCATAGAAATCTACCATATCAGACAGTAATGCATGAATAAGGGTGAGCTTTGTCTTTTGGCTTCAGGTTCCACAACAAGTAAACAAGCACTGCAATCTCACCCAGACTACAAGAAGGTTTAAAATGGATATATCCAGTTGAGACATGGCACTGAGTTTGCCTTGAAATTCTAAACCCTCAGCAGACTTCTCCCTGCAAAATTTAACTTTGAGCTTACCTACCAACAACATGCAAGCTGTGTCTGCTCGAAAATATCCCAAATACAGCCTTTCTGGAGGAAACAATTATAGCATTTTGATTATTGGAATGTGTCACACTCACTCAGTATGAGTGCTCTACAGAGAAGAGTCTATATAATTGACCACATCCATCTGACTTCACCAGGTGTGCAGCAGAACTTCCTTTTTCCTTTCAGCTGGAAAATGTCTGTATAATGCTACTCATCAGTTCCTGAAGATTTTCAAGCCCCTTGCTGTCAGGACTTGTCTTGGTTTAGATAGACAGGTATCCACCAGGGAAGGTTGGAGTCTCCCTTGGAATATAAGCCCCTCCACCCCCCTTCAAAGTTATTATAAATTGGCAATTAAAAGGCTGTCAGGCAAAGATTTTAGGAATAGGTATAGCAGTTCTTTACTGGGTATATAATACAAATGTTGTAGCACAGAAGAATAAGCAAGCAAACAAACAAACAAGAAATCCTAGAAAACCCTGACAGAGTCAGAAATACAACCTGACACCCTGCCGGTCAGGGTGCTGGAAGCAGCCCAAAGTAAGCCCTCCTGGAGTGGCAGATGTGACTTTGTCGGAGTAGAGATGGTCCTGTCGAAGAAAGGGTCCAGTAATAGTGAGATGGGTCTGGTCTTCCTCCAGGGATCCTGTGGAAAACTGGATACCTGGTAGCACTTGTGGCTCCTTTTTATCTAGGTGAAGATGGTTTGGCTCCTCCTCCCTGGGTGGAGCATCTTACAATAGTACGATGTAATATGTCATGTCACTGGTGAGCTTTAATGGTCCATTAGCAGAAGCTATCCCCATGGGAGTAGTGGAACAATGAAGAGGGAGAAGCAACACTGCACCATCTGATAAGTAACACTGACCCACTCAGCCCCAACAGATGGACTAGAGTAACATTCTTTCAGTTACAAAATCCAAGACAGACTGCACACACTGCTAGCACTGCAACTGTGCCACAATTGCTGTGTATCAGATTCTGTGAAAAGGGCTTAAACACCCAAACCACACCAAACCAAACCAAACCTTACCACACTGCTAGAAATCATAGGGTGAAAAATATATATAAAGATGCACAGTGCAGCTGTTCTGTGGTGAGTTTATTTTTTAAAAAAAGCAATAGAAGATACTAAGTAACAGATGGCCCAACACTGACTAAAAAGCAGTAATATGTGAAGGGCCCTGCTCATGTTATGAGCAGTAAAAGCACAGATACAGTGATTTAAAATGAGAACCAATTCAGCTGCACAGATAAAACTGGACAACTAGATAACCAGTGATGTTTCCCCCTCCCATCCCTCCCTAAGAAAAAAATAAATGACAAAATTAAACACAGTATTACAACATTTAAAAAGGAGGAAATAGGCTGTTCTTACCTAATTTCTGGTTTTATTATTTGCAACTCCTAACTTTATTGTATCTCAGTTTTTGAAAGAAATGAAGGCAGTTCATAAAACATAGATATATTAATCCAGTTTTTCTAAAAAGTAAATGTGAAAACTGAAATGAAATAATGAGTTACTCAAAAGCCCATCATTTCAGTGCCACAGGCTGTTTTTATTTGGGCTTTAAATTTTTGAAATATATTTTTCTGATCTAGCAACCCTATATGGAGTTCAAAAGTGGCCAATGCAGAATTACAAACCATCACCCTTTGGCTTCTGAGGTCTCCCTGCCACACATCTACAGCAGAAAGCCTCAGCACTCAAAGATACAGAGTTTTGAAAGTACTTCATACAAATCAAATTCATATCAGCCGAAAATAGGTAACAGCCATAAAAACTGTTCTGGAGACATCAACCTAGTGCCACAGCTTTGAGTGCACTTGAACACAATTGGAATGTCATTATGCTGTACCTGTGAAGAGCACTTTCAAATGCAGAAAAGCAAAGCTGTAGGAAAAAATTTAAATCTCTTATTTGACAAACAAATATTGTGGGAAAACATAGAGAGTGGTTAGGTTCACAGTCCTTTCCATTGCTACAAAAAAAAGCAGAAATATCCATTCTTACACAACTTTCTGCAGCCAGGTTCAAGGTGTAAATTATGACGAAGTATTAAAAATTACAATAGTGTAAATCTCCTGAAAAGTGACATTAACAAAGTTAATAAGCAGAAATTCTATATATACAGTGGTCAGGTCAATGCTACCTTTCCACATCCCATTTTTCTTCAAAACTATAAAGCTAAACAAAATATAATCAGTTCTTCATAAGGAAAAGAAAAATGATAGGAGATTTTTTGTTAAGTAAAACATATTTAATATTCAGGCCAGGTACTAAAGAAGTGGGCAGGGAGGAAGGAAGAATTTGGGACACTGAGATTAAGCAATGGGACCATGGATGCTATAGACAATACAAGGGAGGGAAACAGCGTCAGTGGGGGCAAATGAGCTCTTATCATCATTTAGGAGATGTAGGATGGCAGGCTTCCTGAATGCCAAGGGCAGCACAGAGAAGGAAAAACAGAGACTCCAGAAATGGGATCAGCAGGTGATGGGAAGAAGGAAGCCAACAGGTGTGGGTGGGCCAAGAGTCTGAGTTACAGAATCTGAATCAGAGGGGCTTTGGAAATCTCCTAGTACAGCAGGGGCTTACATCAGAAAGGGCAGTAAACATGTAGAGAGAGACAAGGGGCACAGAGTGCCTTTCAGATGTTGCCAGTGCTTCCTGCAGGCAGTTAATATAACCTCAAGAAAAATCAGAGAGATCTGGGGATGGAGATGGAGATTTTAAGCAGGAAGTTAGAGCTGGAAATGAGCTTCTGCAGATTATAAATATCTGAGTAGATAAGATAGAAGAAATTGAAGGGTCTGGCCAGAGACAAGATAGGTCAGAAGGAGAAAAGTGATACAGCAGAGGGGGAACAACGTTAGAAGGGAAGACAACCCCCTACACACAGAAAGGAATAGGGTCAGGAATTCTCAGAGCTGCAAAAAACCTACTGTTTTCATCACCACAGTAGGAGCAGTCCCCGGTGTTCTTCATCACTTTGATATTCCTCAGGGCCTCATGAGGGCTTGTCCTCATCATCTATTTTTTCTTTCCAGCTCTAATCGCTTCTCATCTCAATCTACCACTAGAACAGTGACAACAGCATATTGAGCACTGTCTCCTCCCCATGTGCAGTGGATGCCTGAAAAGGAGAAAGAGCCAATGGAGATCCCACAATGGGGCAAAAGATTGTTAGCCATGAGAGTGTATCTCTCTAACTCTTCTGAGCAAATATCACTGCCCACTAATCTGAAAAATGTGTCTTATACAGAAACACTTCCGATGCTTCACTATTTCTGCTGGTTTATGTTACATACCACATGAGGCATTCTGCTTCCAGGGGGGAAGAATATATTAATGCCCCAAAGGAATGCCTTTAAAGAGACATTTTGTCCTTCAAAAACCATAGGAGAATATTGCTGGGTTTGGTCTCCTCACCTGAGCTTAAAGATGGTAAAGTCTTTTTTCCCTCTGAAAGCCCCAAGCCAGGTCTCAAGAAAGACGCGGAGTCCTCAAGGTCTTGTTCTCTTGATATTTCATGTTGTTTATTGTTTCGTATTTTAAAATGTTCTCCGTGCCCAGTCGAGATCTGAACCACAGCTAGGACACAAGGCGACTCCCCCCACAGTGGGACGTTGCAGTCCCTTTATACAGAAAGGTATGTGTCACCTGTTTACACTTATATTCCAATACCTATCACCTATAGTAAAATGGTCAACTTTACTCTAATCCAGTCTCCTTAAACTACTTTGTGCCACTCTCACCAAAGGATGGAGGCCAGGGGAGAAGAAAGAAGAACTAAGGGCAACACCCTAAATCCTCCATCTTGTCCCCCATGTACCTATATTCTTAAAACCTCAAAACTATGTCATTTCTCATCCTGTACTATAATAGATACATAGTATTAAATTTGTGAATTGAAATTGTGTGTATTAAACTTTGCAGTGGAATGTAAAAAACCCTTGGAATTCTTGGAAACAGTTCCAGGGCATCTCTTTGCATACCACAGTCTTTTCTTAGTCCAAAGGTGTTACTTCGACATCTGCCGGAGAGATAACCGGGAAACAGCCCATTAATCATGGGCTGACCACATCTTCACAGTTCACCAGGAGATCCGATACCAATCTGGGTGGAGGGCGGCAGAAACCTTCCGACAGAGGATTCGGAGACTTTTCATTCAGACATCTTTTCAATTTCTCAGGAAACTCTTTCAGATATCCCTTGCGGACACCAGACATTTCAATGATTATGTTATGTACATGATGTCATGTTCTTTGGGTTCTTTGTTACCGTCTTGTTTACACCTCAGGGTAGAAAAATGGTATAAAACACCTACCCCGAGAACCTGAATTTGTGAGCAGTCCTCCAGAGACGCACCCTTTGCTGCTTCCGGATTGTCCACCCAGCATTCGATCGATGTTGTCTGAGTTTATCGTAGTGTCTCCCGAAATTGCTTTTCAAATTTGTTAAATAAATCTTTGATTTTGGAAATTGGCTCTGATCATTTATAACAAATCGGTGCCATAACTCAGATACAATACTGGTGCTACGGAACCCCTTTGCGTGGGAATGCGCCTCTGCCGACCTGTTCGGCGGCCCCTGCAAAACGGGAAACCCCGTGGTACCTATTGTATCACGAACAAATTTAGGCTGAACGCCATGATAAAAGGAGGTTCTGGATCCAGAAATCTCAGGAAACTCGAGAAGGACCAGGGAAGGTCCTTCGGAGCCACGGCTAAAATTTTCACTCGTAAAATTCTCTGTGCACGAAGACTCCACACAAGAAAATAGCTGTAAGTATTGCGGGTTGAGTGAGTGTGATTGGGTGAGTGAGTGAGACGTGACTTTGCGCGCTGCATTTCCAATCTCCCGTGAGGGACTTGGTCAGCAAACAGGGAAGTGAATCGAAAAAACTCATTTTGCTCATAAAACTTGGATTCAAGGGGAATCCGGGGACCGATCATGGAAAAGCTAAAAGGGAAGGTTACGTTCCTTTGAGTTCGGGAAATTGGTAAACATTTTGGCTACGGGCTTGGTAAGAGCCCAGGACACAAGGCAGAAGACCGTCACTAGTAGAAAAAGCCCTCAGTTCAGCTCACTGAAAGGGTAAGTAAACCAGCCAAAAAAATGGGATCTGGTGTGTGTGGAAACACCCTGAAAGAAGAAATTGGCTCTTAGCAAAAAACTAAGAAAACATCTCTAAAAAGGTAAGGGACCTTGACCAAAAAAATAGGACAGAAAAAGAGCAAGTTTCAGAAAGAACCAAAAGAAAAACAGGGTTCGGAATTAGAGGATAAGTCCCTCAAGATCCCACGGGAAAGTCCATTGGGATGGATGCTAGAACATTGGGAGGACTTTTCTAAAAGAAAAGGTAAGTCTAAGGAAAGAATGATTTATTTTTGCATGGAGGTTTGGGGAGGAAAAAAACTAAGAAATCATGTCATTTGGCCCACTTTCGGCATTTTTGAAAAATAGACTTGCAAGGCTTTATGCAACTATGTAGCTAATAAAGAACCACAGGACTATGAGGAAAAGAAATATGCAAAATTGTGGGTAGGATCCAGGACAGAATTGTTTGCTATAAGATCAAAGAAGGGTGTCTCAACTCCAGGTGACACATGGGATCCCCTTGACTATCTCCCACCTCCATACCTGATACCCACACTGCCGCCTGTACTGGCTCAGGCATCCCCCTCAGCACCTCTGGGACCTTTAATACAGCCAGCACCGGCTTCAGGTCCCTCACAAAGAATCCCGATCGCAGGACCGGACAAAAACCTTACATACCTTACACCACAAGACTCTAAAATGATACCTCCATTACCTCCCCCACTTTTGCCCCTACCTCCTGACACATCTTCTAATCAGATACCTCTTCTCATGACTCTGAAGGACACACCAAAAACCCTGGCGCTGCCTCCTCAAACCCTAGAGGCACAACACCTGCAGGCTCGGAGACTACAAGTCCCACAAGCCCCTTCAGAGAGTACATCCCCATTTCCCTCACAACCATCGGAAGTATCACATCCCATGGCACAGCCTCTGATTTCACCGCAGCCATTCTTCCCTCCTCCACCAGCCCCACAGCCCACGGGAGTCAGAAAACCGACTCCAGTGGATTCCCCCCCAAGCTAGCCAAACCTGACGAAAAGCGAGGCAAGTGAACGAAGAGGGAAGGGAGAATGAGGAGGAAAAGCATCATCTCTTCCCTCTAAGGGAAGTGCCCACAGCCCCTGGAATTATTGGTTTTGTAAATGTTCCAATCAATACCGGAGATGTAAGGGCTTTCAAAAAGGAGATGAGCAGGTTGTTGGACGATCCTTTTGGGGTGGCTGAAAGATTAGATGATTTTCTGGGAGGTAACATTTACACTTATGAAGACTTCATGTCCATTTTAAGATCACTGTTTAACCCTGAAGAAAGAGACATGATCCGACAGGCGGGGATCTGAGATTGGGATCGCCACAACCCCCAGAGTACTCCCGGGGACCTGAAATAGCCTAGCCAAAGTCTGGGATGGAATTCTCAGATGGAGGAAAGTCGGCAAAATATGATAGACCTTAGGAATATCATGATTCAAGGCATAAGAGAAGCAGTACCAAGGGGGTAAAACATCAGCAAAGTGTTTAGAAAATGTAAGAGAAAGGAAGAATCCCCATCCGATTGGTTGGACCCACTCCGGAAATGTTTACAGGTATATTCTGGAACGGATTCCAATTCCCCTATCGGGGAAGTGTTGTTAAAAAAACAACTCGTTGCAAAATCTTGGGAGGACATAAGGAAAAAATTGAAAAAAATGGATAATTGGCAGGAGAAAACTTTGCAGGAATTATTGAGAGAAGCCCAAAAAATGTACATGAGAAAGGATGAAGAAAGCCAAATTGTACAGGCTAAAGTACTGGTAGCAGCTGTGAAAGAAGTGCAAAAACAAGATCGTTATCGAGATAAGGTAAGAACAATCCAGAGAAAAACCATGAATCCTTCAGATAAGGATTCTGGATCAAAAAGAGAGCCCCCTGAATATTTTTACTGCAAAAAGAAGGAGCACCTGAAGAAAGATTGCAGAAAAAGGATAAAAGATGAAAAGGTTTTTCAAGAATATTAGAGGTGTCGGGGGCTTTTCATTTTAGAGACCAAGACATCGAATGAGCCCTTGGTAAAGTTAAAGGTAGGTCCCCAGAAAAAAATAATAACATTTTTAGTAGACACAGGGGCAGAATGAAGTACTGCGCAGGAATTGCCCCCAGGTTGCAATAAAAGTAAAAAAAAAAAATTAGTAATAGGTACCAAAGGAGATCCATTTAAAGTACCCAAAATAAAAAATGTAGAAATCGAGTCTGAAAATAAAATCTGTGTAGGTGATTTGCTCCTAGTTGAAGATGCTGATTACAATCTATTGGGAAGAGATATGATTATTGCACTGGGTGTTAATTTGACTGTAAGAGATTCACAATTGGTGGTAAATCTATACAAGCTTACCGCACGAGATGAAGAACAAATTGATAAAAAAGTTTAGTGCTTTCAAGGGGAGGCAGGAAAATTAGACATTGAACCTATCTCCATCAAAATAGAAAGACCTGAGGAGCCCATAAAGGTTAAACAATACCCTATACTTTTGGAAGGGAGGAGAAGATTGAAGCAGGTGGTAGATGACCTGATTAACAAAGGATCCTTGGAGCCTTGTATGTCAAGGCAAAACACACCCATCCTGGCAGTAAAAAAAACAGATGGGACTTACCAGTAGGTACAGGACCTTCGGGCAGTGAATGAGAGAACAAAAACAAAGTTTCCTGTGATGGCCAACCCCTATACCCTCCTAAATAGGGTCTCCCCTGAAGATGTGTTATAGATTTGAAAGATGCCTTTTGGTCTTGTCCTCTGGCTGAGGAAAGTTGAGATTATTTTGCCTTTCAATGGGAGGACCCAGAAACAAGCAGGAAACAACAACTCTGATAGACGTTGTTACCTCAAGGATTTGTGGACTCCCCCAATTTTTTGGCTAAGCTTTGGAATATCTACTTAGTCAATTTCTACCAACAGAAAGAACAAAATTGCTACAGTATGTCAATGATTTACTAGCGGCCGGCCCCAAGGAAAATGAGGTAAGAAAATGCACTATCTCATTACTAAACTTCCTAAAAGAAAAGGGATTTAAGGTGTCAACAGCAAAACTTCAATTCACGGATTCTGAGGTAAAGTACTTGAGACACTGGATATCAAAAAGGAAAAAAAAATTAGATCCTGAAAGAGTAGCTGGGATCATTTCTTTGCCCTCTCCATGCACCAAAAGGGAAATTAGGCAGTTACTAAGACTTCTAGGCTACTGTAGGCAATAGATTGAAGAATACAGTGAAAAAGTGAAGTTTCTATATGAAAGATTAAACACTGATAGAGTCAAATGAACTGAACAAGATGAAGTGCAATTTAAAAAATTAAAAGAAGCTTTAACCACTACCCCGGTGTTAAGTTTGCCCGATGTAAAAAGACAGTTTCAATTGTTTGTAGAAGTCAGTAATCACACTGCCCATAGTGTCCTAACCCAGGACTAGGTTGGGACCAAGAAGCCATTAGGATATGTTTCTAAGCTTCTGGACCCAGTAAGCAGGGGGTGGCCCACATGTTTGCAGCCTATTGCAGCAGTAGCCTTGCTTGTAGAAGAAGCCAAGAAGGTAACTTTTGGGGCCCCCCTGATTGTTTATACACCACATAATGTGAAGAGCATTCTGCAACAAAAAGCAGACAAGTGGCTTACAGATGCCAGGCTCCTGAAGTATGAAGCCATCCTGGTGCACTCCCATGGCTTGGAGCTGAGAACAACTGCTCAGAATCCAGCCCAGTTTTTGTTTGGGGAAGCACTGGAAGGTAACTCACACAACTGCATCAAAACAATAAAGCTACAAACAAAGGTAAGACCAGATCTGAAAGAAGAAGAATTAGAAGAAGGGGAAAAATAGTTCATAGATAGATCATCTAAGATGGTTGAGAAAAAACTAAAAATCAGGATATGCCATAATAGATGGCAGATCTGGAGAGGTAGTGGAATCGGGACCTCTAAATTCTAATTAGTCTGCACAAGCATGCAAATTATATGTTCTGCTGAGAGCACTCAAAAGATTAAAAGGAAAAGTAGGCACGGTTTACCCTGATTCAAAATATTCATAAGGGGTAGTCCATACTTTCGGAAGAATTTGAGAAAAAAGATATTTGATCAATACTCAAGGGCGAGGATTGATGCATGGAGAAATAATAAAACAGGTCCTAGAAACTATCAGAGAACCAGAAGCAATCTCAATCGTCCATGTTAAAAGACACCAGGTGAGTATGCAATTTCAAGTCAAAAAAACCCATCCTGGCTGATAAAAAAGCAAAGGGAGCTGCCTTACTTACAGTAAGTATACCCAAGGTAGAGAAAGAAGGAATCCCAGAATATGCCCCACAACCTTCCGAAAAAGAGATTGAAGAATTCAAGAAAATAAGAGGTAAGCTAGAGGAAGGGAAATGGAAATTGCCCGATGGAAAAGAATTGGTATCTAAAGAATACACCAAAAAAATTCTAAAAAGGTTACACCAGCAAACACATTGGGGGGTACAAGCCCTAACAGAACAATTTTTAAAGTTTTTTGGTTGTAAAGAGATCTACAAATTAGCAAAACAAGAGGTATAGAGGTGCGTGATCTGCCAGAAAGTAAATCGAGCCAGATCCAGACAAACAGCTTTAAGAAGCCGTCCAGTTGCCTATCGCCCATTTGAAAGGATTCAGATAGATTTCACTGATTTACCTAAGGTGGAGAAGTACAAATTTCTGTTGGTAATCGTAGACAAATTGACCCACTGGGCGGAAGCCTTCCCCAAGGCAAGGGCCACAGCTCAAATAGTGTCAAAAACACTATTGGAAGAAATTATCCCTCACTATGAGATAGTTGATAATATCGATTCTGACCAGGAGACACATTTTACTTCCAAAATTATTAAAGAAATAGCAGAAGCCTTAGGCATTTAATGGCAGTTTCACACCCCGTAGCATCCTCAAAGTTCAGGACAGGTGGAAAGAATAAACCAGACTTTAAAGGCACAACTTTCAAAATTAATTATAGAAACAAAAATGTCATAAAGTAAAATATCTTCCTCTAGCTCTCTTAAACATTAGAACCATGCCCTGCTCTGATACAAGATTGTCACCATTTGAAATGCTTTATGAGATGCCACATAAGCATAGAATGCCTGTCGGGCATCCTCAAATAGAAAATACCCAAATTCAACCATATTTAATCACAATAAATAAGAACTTGCAAGACCTTCAGAAAAGGGGACTGATTCCCCAAAGTGGTCCCTTGGGATTTGCTATCCACAAGATAAAACCGGGAGATGAAGTCCAGGTTAGGACTTGGAGGGAACTCCCTCTGACACCTCATTGAGAAGGTTCTTTTACTGTCCTTCTCACTACAGATACAGTAGTAAGAACCGCTGCAAAAAGCTGGACCCACGCATAAAAAGTGAAAAAAGTAGAACATAAATGTCTTGGTTTAGGAAGACAGGTATCTGCTAGGTAAAATTACAATCAGAGGCTCTTTGGCAAAGATTTGGGAAATAGGAATAGCAGTTCTTTACTAGTATGTAATACAAAGCAAACAAACACAAAAAAACTCTCCCCCCCACTAAACAACTACAGCATTAATGACAAACGACAACAGTACCAAGAACTTTGAGGGCTTTGTTTCACAAAACCCAGGGCAGTTTGGTTTCGGTGTCCCTGCAGGATCCTCAGAGCACCAAGCTGGAACAGTGGAAAAGTCCCGGGCTGGTAGCTGGGATGGCAGGGTGTCCCGGCAGGCAGGGGCAGGATGTCCCGGCAGCGCAGGGGGTGCAGGGTCACGCTGCAGCAAGAGGAGCAGCGCCGAAGAAGCTCGAAGGCGAGGCAGAAAGCGCCCAGCTTCTGCTCGGCCTGCTTTGCGGCGGCTGAGATCCTCGAGGAGCGGCCGACACGCGTCTCCCGAACGCCGGAAGCAGAAAAGCACGCAGCTGCCTCAAGCTGTGTCTTTTACCTGCGTTATCTCCCCCTTCTACCTTTTGTCCATCTCTTTGTTTCAGCCAAGCACTCTCAAGTATCCAACACCCGGTCTCCTTGGCAACCCGTGGGGAAAAAATTCCTCAGAGAAAGAAGGAACAAACCCAACCCCCAACAATAAACAACACACTCCAGAGTGAAAAGTTTCCTCGACTCCTGGAGACCTCAAGATCAGACTACAACGTAACCATAGATAAATAAAAAAGGGCAAATAAGTTGCATTGAACCAGAGTTTGAATGCTTTCCCTTTGTTCATTTCAAGTGTGTTTACTGTAATCAGATCTAAGTAGCTCATTGTAAAAGAACGTACCAACCAAAGAAATTGTGTACCAGGTGTTTAGAAAAAGAGCAAACAAAGACTAGCCACCATTCAGTACCTGCAACACATGTGAGTTTGCTAGAGTTAGATTCTCTAGAGTAGACAATATACCAAAAAAGAATAAATAGGAAATTAGATGCAGAAGCAAAGGTGCTTGCCATTGTGTGCCGTAGGGCAATCCAAGTACTGTGCTATCATGATACTATCAAACTGTCCCGGTGGAGTCTCGTCAAAAGAACATTCGCGGCTCAGACTCACAGGATCCCAAAGGCATTTGCTTGCTGCCGAGAAGATGGAATGCCCCGCCGCAGACTGCCACCCCGTGGGCGAAGGAAAAGGCAGAAGTATGTTCTGGTAGGCAATCCTTATACTCCTGAGCGTGACCCTAAGTCAAGCAGGGGGATCCAATCCCAAGAACCTGCAAGGGCTGAACCCCAGGAGCAGTTGTGAGTCTAGTTTAAAAACTACACAAGACAGACAAACAACCCTGGAGTATCAAGCACAATATGACTGCAAATCAGAGAAGAAAGAATACTGTTACATTGACAGTACTCAATTCCAAATTTGCAAATCGAACAAAGGGGTGGAATGTCACAACCCAAAGGCAGTTACTAACAGCGGGCAGTCAATAGTACATCAGGTCTACAAAAAAAACCCCAAAAATACCAGCCCTTCCTGCCTGTCACAAATGTAACTAGACTGTTTAGATAGGTGGAAAGAGGAAATCCACCTTTCTGGAATACTATCAAATCAACAGGCTGTGTTATAATAAAAATAAATTAAACAAGTGTACTATGGGTAAGAAAATGTACTGGGTGGGGAGAAATCTGAAATACGAAGAAAAACCACTCTTCGGGAATGAACCCATAGTACTGGACCTCCTCAAAAATAATGATGAGAGATCATGTTTGCAGTTTGATGAAGTTTTCTGCTTTTCAAAGAATGAAGGACTAGACCAAGAAAACAAAATGCAAATGTTGTCACAGAAACTGAAAAGACAAGAAGCGAAAGCAAAAAAAAAAGAAGATTGAACAAAAAAAGTTAAAGACCCTAAGCGAGCACTATGAACAGTTAGAAAAAAAATATAAAAATTGGAGATTGCCTGCTCCAAATCAAAACTTGTTTATAGATTTGATGCAGGAAATCACCACAGAATTGGGTCTGTCTAATTGTTAGATCTGTGGGGGGTTGAAATCTGCAAAAAAAGTAGCCATGGAAAGGTGAGGGTTTAAACCCGGAGCAGCTTCTAAAACGGGACAATACCCAAATCTCAAAAACTGTTCAGAGACCCAAAGGATAGATTCTGGAGAAAAAACCAAAAAATTAAAACAATCTGCATTAGCAAAAAAAAAAGAGTTCACAGAAGTAGTGGGCTACACTCCCTGCACAACCACATTAACCATAAATTCTAACGATTACTCTCGAACCTAGCAACCTAAACCTCCAGCTGAGTTTTGGAGTAAAAAAAAAAGAGACAATTGTGAATAGTTTGATTCAACTGGATTGTGCTGACATAAAAGCTCCAAAGCTAACCCTTACCAGTCCCTTGAAAGTCTGAGAAATTACTGAGAAGAACCTGAAAAGGTAAGCCTGAAATAGAAAACCCCTGATAATATTTACTGAATATGTAAGAAGAAAGCCTACAGGGAATTACCTCAAAAGTAAAAAAAGTCTTGCACACTGAAGATGATCAAGCCTTTCTTTTTCATTTTGCCCAGAACTGAAAGTAACCTTCTAGGGGCCCCTTTGTATAAGACTCTATATAAGCAAAAAAAGACCTAAAAAAAGAATTACCTTTGGCAAGAGGAAGCCAAAAGTGGGGAGACAAAAAATAGCCTGCAGGAAAAAAAATTGAATAGTACAGTCCAGCAACCTAAGCAAATTATGAGAGCTGAGAATACAGAACCCCCATATACCTCCTGAATAGGCTGATAAGATTGCAGGCAGTAGTAAAAATAGTCTCCAATCACACATCAGATGCTTTGGAGTTGCTGGCAAAACAACATTCCCAAACAAGAGCATTTGTTCACCAGAATCAATTAGCCATCACTTACTTCCTAGCCGAAGAAAGAAAAGTTTGTAAAAAATTCAATAAATCAAAATACTGCATCGAGATAGACAACTATAAAGAGACAATAAGGGGATTGGCAGCAGAAATAAAAAAGGTGGCACATGTACCAGTCCAAAAATGGAATTCCATACTCCAAGCCTCCTCATAAGATCAGTTGTTTGGGCAAGGGGCTTGGTAGAAAAAAATAATCTTTTTCATTTTGTGTTCAGGAGCAGAAGTCATTTTCCTACCATGCCTAATCCCCTGTTTCATCAGACTAATTCACTCAGTTGTACAAAGAATACAGGTTGCAGCCTTGCCCATTGATCCTGAATTAGCTAGAAGAAAAGCCAGACAAATCT
Source organism: Chamaea fasciata (assembly GCF_029207755.1). Classification (NCBI taxonomy): domain Eukaryota; kingdom Metazoa; phylum Chordata; class Aves; order Passeriformes; family Sylviidae; genus Chamaea; species Chamaea fasciata. Next base: position 5,318,574 of record NW_027094089.1, on the reverse strand, counting down.
CAGCCGCATCAAAATTGATAACGTTGGAAAAAAAGAGTAAAGCTGCTGAAGCCTTGAAAAAATTTGAGAACAAGATCAAACAAAAAGCCACATCCCACCAAAAATACTATAAAGTATCATTGGAAGACTAAGATTAACTTGAGAAAGCAGAAGAAAATTTAAAAAAAAAAAAAAAAAAAAAAAAAAAAAAAAAAGAACAAAAAATGTTAAAACATTTTAAAAAAAGAAAAAAAGTGGTTTTTTTGGTGAAAAGTAGTTTTAACAAGTTCCTAAAAACTGTAATAATAAATGAAAAACGAATTTAATAAGTAAACAAAAAGGTGGGGGACTGTAGTAGATACATAGTATTAAACTCATGAATTAAAATTGTGTGTATTAAACTTTGCAGTGGAATGTAAAAAACCCTTGGAATTCTTGGAAACAGTTCCAGGGCATCTCTTTGCATACCACAGTCTTTTCTTAGTCCAAAGGTGTTACTTTGACATCTGCCAGAGAGATAACCGAGAAACAGCCCATTAATCATGGGCTGACCACATCTTCACAGCTCATCAGGAGATTCGATACCAATCTGGGCGGAGGGCGGCAGAAACCTTCCGACAGAAGATTCGGAGACTTTTCATTCAGACATCTTTTCAATTTCTCAGGAAACTCTTTCAGATATCCCTTGCAGACACCAGATATTTCAATGATTATGTTATGTACATAACATAATCATTGAAATCTTCGAGTTCTTTGTAACTGGCTTGTTTACACCTCAGGGTAGAAAAATGGTATAAAACACCTACCCTGAGAACCTGAATTTGTGAGCCGTTCTCCAGAGACGCACCCCTTGCTGCTCCCGGATTGTCCACCCAGCATTCGATCGATGTTGTCTGAGTTTATCGTAGTGTCTCCCAAAATTGCTTTTCAAATTTGTTAAATAAATCTTTAATTTTGGAAACTGGCTCTGATCATTTATAACATATACCAAACTAAACTACTTTTTTCACATCTTTGTGGTTTATAATTCTTCCCTCAATATTGGAAGCTGTTCCCATGGACTGAAGTCAAAGGCAGTGTCCTCCTGAGCTCTGTGCCAGGGTCTCCAACCCCCCTGTACAGCTCCAAAACTCCTCCATACAGATCTCAAACCCTCTTGCTCAGGTCTGTGGCCTCCCAGGGCATTCAGAGGAATGCTCTGGACTCCAACAGAATATCACTACCATGTGAAAATATTTGGGCAGGGGGAAAAAGGATGAAGAAAGCCACAAGTTAACTTGAACAGAATATAGCAAGTAAAAATCAAGTAAAAATAAACTTAGACTAGAAACGTGAAGATAATTCCAGAAATTTCACCTGGATGGATTATTTTATAGGAATCATGGAGGAAACAAGACAAAATAAAAACACAATTGACCCAATGCTCGATAGAAGCATTCACCAACACCCAGGGTGATGGCCATCCCGTAAGATGGGAGCCTTGTAAAAGGTTCTGCTCTCATCCTTTCACATTTTCCTAAGAAAAACTGTGCACTGCTGAAAATGTGATAATACAATACCTAGTATCAAATATTGCTGAATCCCTGCCCAAAAAAGCTTCAAGAATTATTGAATTCTGAGATGAGAATTCAGTTCTGGGAAGACTGCAATGAGCATATACCAAAAAATATGTTCTCATAATCTCAAGTGTCTTCATTCATGCAGTGACTTCCCTGTGAGATGGATGCAATGTATCTCTGAACATCACTGAAGTTTTAAAAAATACATTGGGAAAGAGTACTTTGAGATATTTAATTTGTTCAGGTTTTTTGTGTTTTTTTTTTTTAATAGACCCAAGTTCTGATTGCTCATCTGATTTGTTTGGTTAAAAGAGCCAATGACAGTAAGCCCACAACACAAATAGTTACTGAATTGTGTCAACGTTATAGTTAGACAGTCATACTATCTCTCTAACCCACAGGCAGGCTGTTTAAAAATAGTTATTCCTTCTGGAGATGGAATGTAGTTTCCTTCCTCACACAGATTTATTTTTCTTTTGATTTCTATAATTTTTCACCTATCTTTTAGAGTTTTTGTGTCTCTGAAGAACGTGATGGAAAGGTCTCAGCACTCAAGCTCAAGCTCACTTTTAGCTCAAGCCTTGCTTCCCCCTTCCAGGGGCTCAAGACAAATTTTCAAAGCTCAACAAAATCTCAGTAAGACATGGTCCCTGAAAATGGATCTTAACTGAAATAGGCATTTTTGACAGCTTGCCTTACCATATGTAATCTTCTAGCCCGTAAATCATCTCATTGAGATGAATAACACTGCTGATAGTGAGGGCAGGCAAGCAGGACACAGGTTGTGGAGCTTGTCTGGGTGATCCTGACAAACAGGACTGTTAAAATAAGACACTTTTAAGGCCTTCCAGCATCTTTGCTATTCTGCTCAAATATTTGAACCTTGAAATCAAGAAACATATTTGAGGGTAATGGGATTTAGAGCAGAGTCTGAGGGCTTTTATGGAGGTGAAGACAAGACTGATAGCGTAGTTACCTCTTCTTTTTCCTTTAGAACAAAGTGTCATTTCTCTTGCCACAGTTAAGGTAAAATAACATTACAACTTATTATAACTATGACACTAAAAAAAAATCATCTATGTGGTTGCAAGATAGTTTTATGCTTACTATTAATGACGAAAAAAAATCCACCTTCCAAGATATATCAAAATAATGAATTCTCACATTTCTTTTATTTTTCTTGAACACTCATTCACACATTTTATTAAACTAATTTTCTGCCATTATTTCATTATCTGTGTCTGTAGTTGAATTTGATATTAATAGCAAAACATTGCTTGCATTTGCCATTAAAATATGTCAATACAATTATTATTTAATAACAAAAATAACCTAGAATGGAAATGAATATTTTTATTGAAGAGACCGTTAAATTGTTTTGATTCTAAAAACAGAGACATAAAAATCAACTTCACTGGAGTTGCAAAATGCTGCACTGCAAATTGTACTGGACCGCAAAATGCTTGTAAAGACCAAATCAGAATTATTGAAAGTACAGAAAAGCATTTATGACGTGGAGGAATTATTCTCAGGCTCTGATCATCATTGCAAAAAGTAAGTAAGGAAGCATCAAGCTATGTGTGAAAAAGAACAGTTGATGATAAATAATTCAGTAATTATTGCCAGATAGGTCCTGCAACGCTTTCCAGAAAGAAAGGGCAAAATATATCCAAATACTTCTGTGTAAAGAGGAAAAAACCACGGGGTTTTAACCCATTCTTTTTAGCTTCTCCTTCCATCCTGTCCTTCCCTTGCACGGCTCCCAGGACATGTACACTGACTGTTAGGCAAAAAAAGAGGAAAATTTCATAGTTGTTCATGGCCAGGATCATTCCTGTCCTCCCTCTGCAGGGCACCAGCGACTTTCCTTTCCTTCTACCCACCCCCCAGGATTTTGCTGGGAAAGGGTGTCCCAGGGTGCCCACCTGCCCCCCTTTTTTTCTGTCATGAAGCTCCCTACAGGGTAAAATTAGGGGAGGGTTTGCTGTCTCTGTGAATGCCTTCTCCCCCGCGTGTTGAAGGGAATAAGCGTAGAAAGCACCTTCCTTACATTCTCCAACCACCCTTTGTAGTCCTTCTAGTCCTTCACCCTCCCTTTTCTTCCTCTCCTTTCTCCCTGTATTAGATGCAGTGTATAAATTCACATATTAAAGTTGTACGTGGAAAAATTATACATTATAATTAAAAACCTGGATTCTTGGGGGCAGACCGAGGGCGTCTCCAAAATTCCAAAGTCTTTTTGGTCTAGCGGTACCACCACAAAATTTGCAACAGAAACAGTGGAGATAACCTGGAGATGGCCCATTAATCAAGGGTAGGCCACATTTTCGCAGCTACTCAAGAATCTGATACTGATTGTGATGGAAAATCTAGCAGATGAGTTCATCAAGTGCCCCAAAAGAAGAACTAGTAAATCTTTTGGGATGTCTTTTCAATTCAACAGGAAATCCTTTCAAAACTTCATTCAGAGCGAAAAAGAATACACGAGTTTTTGGACTTTTCAATGGACATTGCCTCTGGGCAGAAAAACTGTATAAAAACCCTGCACTGAGACTCAGAATTTGTGGGCAAGATTGGAAGGCCCCCTTGCTGCCATCCCACTGCCCACCCAACATTCGATCAATGATGTCCTGATTTATCGTGGCATTTCAAAATTGATTTTTGAAATTGCTAAATAAATATTTGGATTTTGGATTGGCTCTTGATGATTTAAAAATCTCCCCCCACCTCAGCTTTTTTCTTTTCTTATTTTTACCCTTTCTTCTAATTTTTTTTATTTTGTTCTTTTTTACTATTTTCCTTGGTTTTGGTTTTGATGCTGCTAAGAAAACAATCTGCACATTGCAGCCCCTGCATGCAACTGGAGCAGCACGAGGGGCGGAAGGGGCGTGGGGAAGGACGTGCACAGCATCTCACACATGCACACACACATGCACCACCTTCCCTTAGTGCTGCTGGCCCCCAAAATCATGCGGATGATCCAGAAACTCTGCGGATAGGAGGAGCATTTGGGAGGGGGGCGCCTGTTCAGAGTGGCTGCAGTCAGTGGAGAAAGGGGTGGGGGGTCCCTCGAGGATCTGCCACCCCCGAGGCTTCCCGGCCACTTCTTCAGCAGCTGAGAATTGTCTTTCAAAACAAAATTTTTTAAAAATCTAAAAAACCCCCAAAAAAACTAACAAGGAAACAAACCTAAAAAACTCCATCCCCTCTCCCCAAACCTATCAAAAGGGGAAGGAACTGAGTCGCCTCTGACCAGGACAAGAGACACCCCCAATACAAAGTCCAAGAAGTGGGCATTTTCTTTATTCAGTGCGCCGGGTATGCGGCGGTATCTCCTCCCAACAGCGCACACACAGGTACATAGCAGATTACAAAATATGGCTGCATTTATGCATATTCATTGTTTTCCCTAGAAAAGGTGTGGTTATCCAAACTATTTCCTAGCACTCCTTACCATTATTAGTATATGCGGCCCGCAAGCAAAGTGCACCCTGGTGGGTGCGCTGAGGAAGGCTCCGCGTCTTCCTCTGCAGTCGTTTGATGAAGGCTGAATGTCCTTCCTTGCCATGCCCTTTTCACATTTCTCCTCTAGGCATGTGCAGTCTCTTGTTAGTGGTTTCTTCACTGGTTTTGGCAAACTCCGTCCTTCGTTTTTGCAAGTTCTGCTCCCTGTTTCTTCTCAAGTTTCATTCTGTGTCTCTAGCTTGTGACTAATTTTTGCTAGCATCTATACTGCTTACAATGTGTCTTATTCTTGCCCACACATGCCTAGGCACAGTGCTTTTAATCCTTTCAGAACAAAGAAAAAACAAACAAATAAACTGCAACAGAAAAAAAATCTAAAAGAAAAAATAATTAAAAACAAAACAAAACAAAACAAACTACTGAAGAAAAGTAGGAGGCAAGGAGGAGGAGGAAGGAGGACTAAGCATGCCGTGAGGTCACCATCTCATTTTGCTACAGCCTCCCAGAAGCTCAGAAACACCCTTCCTCACCCAGACTGGTCAGGTCTGAAAAGCCATAACGGTATTGACCTGATAGAGAAATCACTTAAATGTTATTATTATTTGCTTTAAAGCAGATGCTTTCAGTCATCTCCTCCTACAAGTCACTTGAAGCTGAAGTAGCTGTAAACTAAAAGTTTTTAATGTGAGGCATCACATTAATGGTTGTAAATATCAAGAGAGCAGTTTCTAGTTTGCTCTACAGAAAGTCTTTTACCCATGCAGTGAAAATATTTTGGAGAATAAAAGGCCTAAATAATTCAATAGCAATAGCTACCACCCCCACCCAACATGGAGTGCTACTTAGTTGCATGTATTGCTGTCCTGGTTGAAAGCAAAACAAATGAGAGGCTCCAAGTCAGAGATACAATTTAATAGGAAGAAAGGAGAGAAAGTAAAATAAAATAGATGCAATAATACAAAAGACCACTGACAGAGTCAGAATACTACCTGAGCAGAGTGATGGAAGCAGTCCAGATGAGGTGGTCTTCTTGAAGCAGTCATCCTGTAGAAAGGTCTGGTAGGTCTGGTCCTCTGGGAATCCAGTGGGTAAGTGCCCCCTGTACTGTCCCAAACCCCAGATTATATCCAAGTGAGAATGCTTGGTTCCTCCCCCTGGGCGGAGCATCTCACAATGGGATGATGGGTCATGCAGGGGGTCCTTGATGGCCCATTAAACAGAGACAACTCCCAGAGGGAGTTATCTATGAGTCATGGGCAAGGCATCTGATGGGCCATTAACAGAAGATCATGGCCCAGAGGGAGGGGGTCTGGGAAAACACTGCCCCACCTGGATTCAACAGTTCATGAAGATGGTGATAGAATACTTTGTGGACATCCTATACTACAACCCAGGACAATTGCATATCCATAATAAATCATGTTTGAGTTTCTGATTTGTTTTTCTGTTTTGAAATCCAGGATGTTTATGGATTGCAATTATTCCAGTGTTTGCATTGTTATTGCTAAAAAAGGACCTGCTACACAATGGATGCCCTGTAAAAATGACACTTCAATGAGAAAAATTGTGACATAAAACCCCTGCATTTTTCCCCCACAACTGTGATTTATTAACTTCAATATGAGATACAGATATAAAAGACGTCTTGCATTTTTTTTCTTCTGTGTTTTCCCCTTAAATGATTATAAACTCACAAACTCTTCTGTTCATTTCTTTCCAAAGTCCACATCAATAATGGCAGACTAATATAATTAAATCATGATTGTTACATGTATTTCCAATTTGCTGACAGCTCCAAAGCACTTTAGCAAAGATACCAGGAAGATGCTTAAATATTTTAAATGCAAAATAAACACTTAAAAAATATTTATTGCACTAGGATAATAAATATAGTCCCCTGCATAGTTTATATTCATAAATAGATTCATAGATATTTTTAATCAATCTTCTTCTAATAAATACAACAGACTACATGATTCCAAAAGGAATTGCAAAATTCAAATGGTCTTTTAGAAACTTAGAATTGTAAAGTAAAATCACCAACTTTATTGTGATTCAGTCAAAAGTTAACAACTATGTTTTCAGAAAACTATCACTATGGCTACTGATTAAATTAATTAGGGGAGACTGGCTGTGCGCTTTTTTTTTTTTTTTTTTTTTTTTTTTTTTGCTACCAAGAGATGCATTTGCGAAATGACACAGATATCAGGCGTATCATAACCCAGGGTCATTAGTTTTTATGGAAGTTTAAATTGTTAATTCAAACCACCCTGAATCTAAATCAATCTAAAATAGATTTCTGTGCAGGGATTTTTCAACTGTTGTTTTACTCTGGTGCTTCAATCATTGAGAGCACCTGGGGCTTTCCAAAAAGCACAGCCTTTTCTTTGGTGTTTGTGACAACAGATACAATGAGCTTACCTGGGAAAAACCCTGGGCTTCCTGCAGGTATGGCAACTCCTTTCCACAGAGTGGAGAGAGCTCATGGAGAGCTGCCTGGCAGAGCACCAAACATTGTGTGGACTAAAGGGAGCTGCGCTGGCACCTCCAAGCCCTGGGAGACTTTCTGTTTTGATAAAAGTGCAGCTTAGGGAAGTTCACGGGAAAGGTCTGACATGTCAGAATCTCCTGCTCCTGGCAATGGCTTGAAAGTATTCTGTCAGGGGATACATGGCCACGAGAGCTGAGAGCATTAATACTTTCCATTAATCTGCAATTTTTTAATTTTTTTTTTTTTTTGAGAATAAAGGTTTCATTTTATCAATTAGGCAATCAAGGGCTGTGTGAGATATGCCCCTTGTGGGTGTCAGCAGACTGCACAACTGCAAGAAATTTCCCCTTTCTTCAGCCAGAGCAACAGTTTTCCAAGTGTTAAAAAAAAAAAAAGAAGCTAAATTGCAGCCTGATTTTGTCAAAATGCACAGTAGTTTATGTTAGTTGTTGCAACCATAATCCTTTGAGGTTTGAGAAGAAAAGTTTGCAGTGATAGGGCTTTCCCACCTCCAAAAGAAAAAAATCACAAATAAAGCCAGACAAGGTTTTAAACCATCTTCATTTCTAAACAAATCACACATATTCATACAAAGTATGTATTCCCAACAATTTATTTGTAAAGAAAAGACCCAAGAATACTAACACAAAGAAGAATTCCTTCTTCAGTCATATTCTGAAATTCTGTTGTGGGTCAGTAGGATCTAGTTTAACACAAAACTGCATGGACAGCAAGGATAAACATCATACAGATGAAACACCAAAATGATTACTGAAACTCCTATTGCAATTTTGTATGATTTCAGGAAAACTCTCCTGCAAGAGTAGTTTCATTCAACTCACAGCCTGCGTTCTACTTTAGCCAGAGGACCCTGGAATATCACAGTTGGCACTGTGCCTTTTGTAGCCTCTGGGAGGGGGTGGTGACTGGGAAGTGGTGACAAAAAGCTTTATAAAAATACTGAGGATCAGGTCCTTTTTTTTTTTTTTTTTTTTTTCTTTTCAAAGCATCTGCTTTGTGCTACTTATAAATAATCTAAGGGCTGGAAATTTCACCTGCAGAAATCTCTCTAAGTTTCAAAATTTTCTGTGAGGTGATGGTCTAGAGAGGCTGCTGTGGATGCTCCCTCTTTATACTCTACCCCTAGCAATAGAACAAATTCACACACGTCCATCTCTGTGAAACAGGAATATGGTCTGTGTCCCAAAATGAGTAAAACTTGGCAGTGACTGAGTTGACCAGCTTTGCCACAGAGCTGCGCATGCAAGTTCTACCTTCTCACAACAATTCTCATGCTTTCCTTCTGTTGTTACTCCATAGGAAGGAATGTGAACCAGTCACCTCCCTGACACAATAACTTGTTTAGGTTTGTAGAGCAAGTTTTTTGTACAGAGAAATGAATGTAGAATGGCAGAAATCAGAGGAAAAAGACCAGGTTAATTAAATACATTCAAATGCCACAGAGGCTTCATCGTTTTGCTGGGAAAAAAACAAAACAAAACAAAACAAAAAAAAACAAACGAAACCAAACCAAAACAAACAAAAACAAAACAAAACCAAAAAACAACCAAAAAACCAAAATCAAAACAAAAAAAACCCTGCAAAAAAATAGTCAAACCACTGGTAAAATTCCACCATTTCACTAGGTGAGCAGTTCTCTGTTTTTCTAGTCTTGTTTATATACAAATGAAGAAAACTGCAATTTCACTGATGATATGGATGCTGGAGCATGTTGGGTTCTTGGCAGCATGTGCTGGTGGAGTGACAGCCACCCCTGAAGGGTCAGCTCCAGGCAGCGTGTCATCACCCTGCACAGGCTGGAGGGGCAGTGCCAGGGGAGAAGACCCCTGAACAAATCACTCAGGGTTCACCCTGCAGCCCAGCTTCACTGGTCACCCACTTACCCCCTCCAGCAAGCAGTCACAAGCATCAGACAAGTAATTACTTCTGGAGTAATTGAAGACAGCTTACCTCCACTCCTGATTTTGTCACTGGGATTGGAGTGTTTCATACTGGAAGGTCATGGAAATCTTTGCAGCAAGTTCATTTAGTTCTTATGGGCTTCTCACTTTTCACACATGAGCTGCTATTATTTATTATCATCATCAACAACAACAATGTAAAACAAAGCTTTATGTTTTGGAGATCCACACCTTCCTGAAGAGCCAACATATTTTTCCCTCTCACATGTCAAATGGGATAAAAGAGACATTGTAGGATCTTCTTGTTAAAATATTCAGAGTTTATCACTATCCTATTTTTTTCCCCAAGAGGCTCTTCTTACATATGCAGAATTATTTATTACAGGTGAACTGTCAGCTGGGAAATGCAGAAGAAACTCCCAGAAAAGATATAGGACTGACGAGGAGGGGCACTGAAATTCTTTATCCACAGACTAAAGGTGATGAAAACCCTCAGCCACCCATGCATGCCACAGTATCCCAAGCCCCTTGGTAGTCCCATATGATGTGCCACATGAACATGACACAGCCTAAAACAATTAGAACCAAAGCCATTTATTAACCATGTCAGATGTTCAAGTCAGCTAAGTTACTTCACAACCTCTTCCTGGGGTTAGTCCTGCAGCCAGCAGCAATGAACAATGCACAGCTACTGGAAATGGAAGGTTCAATTCCTCTTTTTTTTTTTTTTTTTTAATCTATTTTTCTAATGATTTTTACTTAGCTCACACTTTGCAGAACTCACTTAGAGTCTGTAAGAAATTGTTTATTTTTTAAACCTATAAATCTGAAAAGTACTACAATTATGCAATCCTAAGTAAACACCCACCTCTTTTTGATTTGATAAATCAGACTTTGTTTAAAATTATTTGTTTAAGCAGTTGATTAAAGGTACAGAAGTATAAGGCTCTTAATAATTTGACTTTCTCAACTTTGATCAGTCAGATACAAAAGCACTTTCAGTTTAATAATGACATTTACCTAACTATGCTTAATTAAATATATTTCAATTAAGAATACTTAATTATTCCTAATACAAAACATGAGTAATTCTGCTACCTTCATCAATGCATATATTTAAACTGACAGCACAAATGGACTGCCTTCACCTTTTGGTATATATTCACTTTTCTAGCCAAAGGCTCTTATTTTCTCAGAAAGTGAACTTGTTGAAGGTGGACCATTTGGTAGTGTAAAGCAAATACAATGTAATGGCTAAAAAGGATTTCAGCAACTTTAACTAACTGAAAATTTGACTCCAAGCACTGGTATTTTTGGTTCTTTCTTAGGGTGACATAGGAATAATTAAAAAGAAATCAAAAATTCAGAGTCAGACAATTATTTTACATTTCAGTGATAAGTTCCCTGTTTTGGACCACTGAAGTTGGCCATGTAGATCTACTCCCTCACCCAGAGGTCTCACAGTATATTCACACATTGTTGAAAATGAAAATACAAGAAAAATTATTTGAAAACCATTACAAAATTAGTTTTTGCCTTTGAAAATTTGGCTGTGAGTAGGTTTCTCATTCTTACACTGCTGAGACCTTTGTCCTGAAAAGATGGTTGCCTCTGCTTAGAGTGATTTATTAAAGGCTTTGCCTGAGGTATACATCTCAACGCAATGCACTAGAAGCTGGCTATTAATATCAATGCAATGACATGTTCTAGGTGCAGCACAAAGTTTCTAGAACACTTTTGTTAGCATTACAAATTGCTAGCAATTTGTTAACATTACATTGATGTTACATAACAATGTCATTCTTTGCTGTGAGTGGGGAGGAACTGGCACTGTGCCAGAGAAGCTGTGGGTGCTCCAGCCCTGCAAGTCTGAGCCTAGATGACACGGAGGCTTGGAGCAACCTGGTCAAGCAGAAGGTGTTCCTGCCCCTGGCAGGGATGTGGAATGAGATGACCTTTAAGGTGCTTTCCAACCCAAATCATTCTAGGATAGCAACAAAGACCACAAAGCCCCACTTCTCACCTCATTTCTCTCTTCCTGTACTTATTTTTGTCATTCTTTTTTTAACAAAACAACTTAGAGGACCCAGGTAAACCAGTCAAGACAGGCTTAAGCTGCAAAGAAAACTTAAAAGGAGGAGCAAGGCAGCTGTCTGCTAAAGTCATAACCCCAGATGTGCACTCTGAATCTCTCAAAACTAGATGAAGGGAGTTAAATTATCCTGTCTCAGAAGTTGAAGGGCTTCACCCTCATGCAGGGAGACACATATACCTCCTCTGAGCATCACCACCACGAGATGCATAAGCACTGATGAATAGCTCAGTGGGAGAATGAACCATCTATCAATCAAATCCTGCTGACGAGGCCACAGCTCAGCAACTTTCAGAAGTGATTTTTTTTCTGGGAAGAGAAGTCTGGAAACAAACTATAGATATATGAGGTTCTCTGCAGCAGTTCTCTGCATTCAGAGGGAAGAGGTGGGTGGTAGATGGGAAAAGAGAGCACTACCTCAAGGGGTAATTTTTCTGGTTTTCTTTGTTATATACACAACCATACACATACATACATAGGAAGCAAACAGTGTTGGAGAGCAGGTGTAACTGAGAAATATTAACCTGCAGAGGAATGACCTGCTGTACTGCCCAAAGATGTTATCAACAGCAGCAAAGGGAGGAACAAGGCTTGGGGAAAACATTATTGGAGTAGGCAGAGGTACCCTAAATGGTAATGATGCTGTTAAATTCTCAGAAAAGAGAGTATGATGAAAAGTTAAAGCAATGAAAGGGTGAGGAATTCCTCTAGTGATGTGGAGTGACCTGTCATCCTAAAGAAGACAAACAATAGAAAATAATTTTGATAGAAGAGAGAACAAGTGATGGAAGAAGGTACCTTGAGGTTAATAGAAGGTCTCTTGAGATTGCAATTTGTATAACCGGTAAAATCATGTTGTTGGAAGCTCGAAAGTGGCCCTAAAGAAGATTAATTACCCGACTTGTTGGAATAAGCTCAAAGAGAGAACCTGGCACAGCCAGAACAGGATTTTGCAATGAATGCATCTGCCCACCATCCTCAGCAGAGACAGCATGAATCTGAGGGGAAAATTACCTGCAGCATGCCTCATATTGTTGCATTTTCTCTGCCACCAATTCCAGTACAGACCTTTCTTTTTGTCCTTGATGCCATATCACATGAATTCTCACCTGTCCTGACACCACTCCTTCCTCCCAACACCAGGATTTGCACTCTTGTTACACCATGTTGTGCTTCCATGGTGGGAATGCAAATTCCCAGTGCTATAGGGTGTACTAATTTGAAATCAAACCAGTGGGAGATCGTGAGTCAGAATCATAATTTATAGGGAAAAAATTAAAAGAAATAAATAAATGCACAAGTACAAGAACACTGACAAAGACAGAACACAACCTGACAGCCTATGGTGGTAGCAATCCAAACAGAGGGGTTCTGTTGAAGCAGTGAGCCTGTAGAAATAATGGGTCTTAAGATCCAGCAGTAGTTCTTGTCCTCTGGGAGTCCAGTAGGTAAGCGCTGCTCTGGTGTTCAGAGTCTCAGCTTATATCCAGGCTAGAATGCTTGGTTCCTCCCTCTGGGCGGAGCATCTCACAATGGGATGGTGAGTCATGTGATAAGGCCTGATGGGCCCATTAACAGAAGATAATCCAGAGTGGGGGAGGCAGGGAGCACTGCCTCATCTGGTTTCAACAGTTCATGAAGATGGTGATAGAACATACTTCAACCCAGGACATAGGGGCAGCCAGGGCACAGGGTAGGCAAGTTTTGACTGAATGGTGGGTAAACTTTGCACACCACAGCAAAGCGACGAGCCTTTGTTGTCTTTCAACTGCCAAATCACTCACCCCTTCATGTAGGGGTCTGAGGCACTTTGAGTGGTGCTCTTAGCAGGCCTTCCTCACCACCCAGCTGCAATGCCTCAGACCTCCTGGAATTTGAAACTTCAAGACTAGAATTTCTTAAAATATATATGTGTGTGTGTAAGACTGTGCATAATAGTGTTTGACTTACTGCCACTTTTCTCTTTACCACTCCTCTTAGTTAGTCCTCAAACATCAGATGTATCCATGGCAACAACTAAAAATCAGTCTGCCAGGCCTTACCAACAGTACTTCAAAATTACATCCATACAGGTTATGGCATATCTGTGTTAACTCACAAATGTATCTTTAATATATGTGCTTCTGGGAATTTCCCCTCAATGCAGCCCCAACTGTCTTAGAGCACCCAGATGTCCAGATTTACAAGGCAACGGGCTGTGGGAGCCTCCACCGCTGCCCCCAGGACAGAGATTCTCCCTGCTGGAGCCATTTGGGCTCAGACCTGAGGCAGCTGGAAGGGACAAGCAGGCAGCAAGTGCTCTGCTTCCTGTTCACTGCCTTCGTCCAAGAGCAGCCAGGAAAGGCTGTCCCAGGGCCCAGGCCTGATGAATTGCCTGTGCTCTCTTCCCTGTGCCCAAAGAGCCGCTCCTTACCAGAACGCTGTCGCGGTCCTGGTGCAGGCAGTGCAGGGCCAGCTCCAGCCGAGCCTGTGCCCCGGGAAGGCCATGGGAGCTGGCCACGTCCAAGAGTTCTCTGACTGCAAGCACAACAAAAAGCCGGCCTAGGTCAGGCTCGAGCTAAGAAAGGGCAAAGGCAGAAGGAGAGCACAAGAGCTAAAGACAGCCGGTTGGAGAGCACGGAAAGGAGAGCAGAGAAAGGGGCAGCTGAACCAAGGGCCATGGAGTGCTGCCTCTCCCTTCCAAGAGCCTTTTGGCATAGGGAGCGGTGGCCAGTCTCCCCTCTTCCGGCGGAAAATGCCCCTGAGAGATCTGGGGAGCAGGAAGGTGGCTCTTTTTCCTGCTCTGCTGCAAAAACAGAGCATTCTCCTTGCCTCTAACACTCCCACAAGGGAAGACAGGCGAGACAAGGAGAGAAGCAGAACATGCAGAAAGCTGCCTTTTTACCAAAACAGGAGTGTTTGACACACCCCAGGATCTCACGGGGGGAAGCAATGCTGGACAGCTACCATTGTCAGGATTTTCCAGGTCAGTCGTCTTCCCCCAAGGCTTCCACACCAGGGATGCGGGCTCTTCACCCTCACTTGGCGGTGTGCTCTGCAGCTCAGGGAGCTCGCCCTGAAAGTCACTGCCAACATTGATGTGTCTAAAGGGAGAAGGAAGTGGAGGGAAGAAAGGCAAGTGCTCAAAAGACACATCCCGTGGAGCCACAGGCTTGAGCCAATCCCGGCCCAAGGCTTAAACAGCACTTCTCCTCCTCCTCTTTGCCATTGCTCAAGTTGCCCTCCTTTAATCCCTATGCCCAAACTCACGGCCGAATGCAGACTCTTGCTCTTGCTTTCCTTTTCATCGTGCCTCTCCTTTCCACCTGAAAGAGATCAAAGGAGTGCTCCAGATAGAAATCATTCTGCCAACGTATCCTGGTAGCCTTCCTTCTCATCCTCCTCATTGCAAAGCACAAACTCCTCTGTCCCAGGTGCCCTCAGTTGGGTGCAATTGCTGTCTTTTTCACTTGCAACTTGCCAGGCAGGAGCCTCTGGCAGTCTGCCGTGTCCTCAGGAGGGGAAGCAGAAGGGCACACACTGCTCCCTTCAGTCTCGGGGTCAGGGAGAAGACCCCAAAAGATGGCAGGGAAGTTGTCTAGAAAGGAGCTGCAAGGCAGGTGGAAACAAAAAAGCTATAAAAATGTTAAAATGTAAAGGATCTGTGAGTGATGGAAATAATTAAGTTTATGAGCCTTGCTTAAAGCAAGGCATTTATGTAGGTGACAGCCAGGATTGGAGGACAAGCGTGGCCAACTGCTTCCATGCCCTGAACAAGAGGGATGGCAGAGGAGAAGTGCCGTCATTCTGGCTTTGAAAGCTTTGCAGGTGATGTGAGCATTGGCAGGGCCTAAGAGGATTTGTTGACACTGGAGCCCTGAACTCCTCAGTAATGAGCAGATTGTTTTGGGATCACCACAACTGAGTTTGGGGACTTAAATGGGTACCAAGAACCTTAAATCAGGTCATCAGTGGACAAGTGTCTGAAAGTGTACCAAGACAGCTCTCTACATCCTCTGTGGAAAGGTGTGTATTTCCACTGGAGGCACCATTATTCCTACACAAGTTGGACCCTGCTTTCATGGCTAAGCTGGTGTGGGGAGAGTGAGCACAGACCATGTCTGTGGTGGTTGCTGGGACAGCCAAGTGGAGCCTCCTGCCACTGGTGGTGAGAGGGGATTTTGTTACCTTTGGCAGTCCCCAAGTGCTGTGGGGATGCCTGGCAGCAGATGAGGAGACAACGATGTGGATGGCGAGGCCAGATGTGGCACTGCTGTGCCAGAAATGGCAGCACTGGCAGGTGTGTGGTCAGGGCCAGCCAGGAGCAGATCCTGCTGCTGCTGCTGCGCTGCTGCTGCTGCTGCTGCTGCTCCGCCAGTGTTCCACCAACGGCCGCAGGAGCAGGAGACGACGGTTGCTACGGGCACAGCCCAACATTCCATGTAGAACCCCAGGGGAGCCAGGGGACACAAACAGGGATGTGCCACCTTGGCCTCTTGGACTTCTCCTGCTGCAAGTGTGCCCTGAGCACCTTCGCGGTGGGGCATTTCTCGTCAGTCCTGTGGACGGGACAAAGCAGAGCAGGGACAGCTCTGGGTCTTCTTTGTGCTTCTCTGGAAGGTGCCTCCAGCTGAACGTGTGCAGGAGCCTGGCTCTGTCCAAGGGCCCAGAGCACATTGCCTGCACTGGAGAAGCAGCAGGACTCCTGCTGCTGCCCCTGCTTCTCCTGTGTCTCTGAGAGGAGCAAGAGGCTGCAAGTGGTTGAGTGGAGAAGCAAGTGCAAAGCTTTCTCTCCGAGTGGAGGCATTCATCCTGCCCCCTTTTGTAAATTGTCTACTGCCTGATCGCATCACATGATGTTTTCCCTCCTGTGGGGTACTGAGCTGACCGGTCTCTCCCCTCAACACTCCTTCTTTGAAACTCAGAGAAACACGATGTCTTTCAGGGCACTTGATGGGGACAGCACACCAGCAGCTCATTAGCAAACTTAATGCACAATTCCTACGACGTCCTTCCAGCTCCCTTGAAGAGGCTAGATGCTCATCTCAAAAGACTGTGTTTTTCCTCTAAGAGACTAGCATGAACAGAATTACTCTTTCCTACTGATGGCCTTCACATTTGTTTTAATGCATAGCTCCCAGATATGGCAAAACCCCGCCGGTTTTACTGCTTTCTTGCCTAATATTATGGAAAAGCAAATCTTGCTTCCTCCCCAGCTTGCCTGTTACACGCTCACCCCTCGGCCAACTAAGCGGCGACTCTCCCTAAAAATGGTGTGCTTCAAAGCAAATAGTTTGTATGTTCTGCAAATCCCTCCCTTGAGTTGCAGAAATCCACGGCTCGAAAAACAGCAGCCTTTCGTGCTGTCCAGAGCTCTTGAGTTTCAGAAAGACTGATGTACCTCCAATTAGGGAAGTGTCATTTTCTCCCTCCTATCCTCTTCCAGACAACAAAATTTGGATGCGAAACTCTGATATTTTCTGCCTGATAAGAAACTTGGGGAAATCAGTTTCTTTTATTGCCAATCAAACCAGAGCAGGATCAAGAGAAAGAACCCACATCTGAATTTCTCCTTTCTTGTTGTGTGTGCCTTATTTTTCCCCCCTGCCTTCTTTAATGTGTTATCCCAGAAATGCTCCCAGCTTTGCTGATAGATAGGCCTTGGCCAGGAGCAGGTTCACCTCGAAGTCAACTGTAATTCCCTGCATCAAACGTGGGGAAGGTTCTGGCAGCTTCTCATTGAAGCCACCCCTGAAGTTCCCCACACCAAGTGTAGGCAAAGGATCATCAGGTCTTTTCTTTGCCCTAGGGAAGCCATGACCTGTGTTCCTAAGAGCAAGAGCCACGACAGAAAAACATCTACAGGCTTTTTTTTGGTCAAAAAAGGCTTAAAGAATAAATATAAATTTTGATATTGTTCTGTTTTTTGCTAAATTGCTGAGCAAAATCAAAGTATTTTCCTCAGTGTTGTAGTTCTTAGTGGACTTCCCGTGTCACTTTTCCTCACACCGTTTCTGTGTTATACTTTTTTGTCATTATTCAAATAAAGAATCATAATTTAGTATTTTCTTGCTTCAATTCATTACTGATATGGAGCCTGGCACCTTCACCAAGCCCATTAGTTCAGGAATTAAAATCACGTCACTGTTGTGTTTCTTAGGTATCATTTGGGGCATTTGAGTATGATTTGGGGGATTTAACGGAGTCGTAATATTAAGCTGTGGGGTAAGTGAAACTTGCCGATTGCTGATATATTAAAATAACTGAGGAGCTTAACTGCCACCCATGTTACTGCTGACATGCAAGGGTGCAGATGACACCAGCAGGGAGACGGAGATCACCAGGGGAGCTCTGGTTCCATCCTCGACAGACGCTCATGGTTTGCGTGGTGATTTTTGTATCCCACTATCTCCGGTGTCAATTCCTGAGTGTTAATGCTTCTCATGCCATGAACCATAACACAGTAAAGGGCACAAGGGGAGATCACTGGGCACTGGCCATCCGAGCACTTCAAAGTCCTTTGCGAACAATTCTTAAGTCTTCAGGAATTGTTTCCTCATTACATAAAATAAAAAAAAAAAAAAAGTATAAGCAGCTACACCAAATTTCTCTGAGCACAATGTCATTCTGGGAGATCAGAGCAGGAATCCTTAGTGTTCCAATTCCTTGTCTTTGCTTTTAAAAAACGGAGCTTGCTATTAGCTAGAACTCTTTTTCACTCCTATTTCACAGCTAAAACCTCGTCACAAAATCCAGAAACAGTACATTATATGGAAGAAAAATACACGGACATATGTTACGCTTACCACATTTTATATTAGAAAACCGTTTTGGATAGTTGTGTGGGGACAAAGAATAAGATGGAAGGATTTACCTGCTTCAAGCAGTAATTAGATTTCCTTCTATTTTTATGACTTTATGTTTGTCATATAATAGGCAGAATGAATTTGGGATAGACTATAGAATATACATTTCTCTCAGCAATAACCAATGAATTAAAACACTCTAAGTCACTTTGTTATTTGTGACAAATAACAGCATTGATGTTTAAAACAGTAAATGACAGCAGGTGACTTCAAAAGTGTATAGATAACAGATGTTTTGGCACAAACTTTACAAAGGAGGTCCTATTTCAATGGTATATGGAATGAAAAGTGTTGACTCTTTTGTAAATGTGAAGATGTTATTACCAGTGAAAACACCGAGTGAATTCTTCAGCTTTAAATGTCTAATAAGACTTTAGTTCTCTTTTTCTTGAACCTCCGTTAATCCACAGAATCTTGAGTGACTCTGTAAGAACAATTAAACAGTTCTGAAATGTTAATTTGCAAGTTAGTACACAAACAGAAGAACTGAACCAATGCTGTGGTAGGAGAAACCAGGACAATGCTGTCACAAAATTCCTGGAGGAAACACTTCTTCAGAAACACTGATGGGATGGAATTTGCCGACCTCAATCCTGTAATGTAGCTGGGTCCAAAATAGTCAGTTGATTTGCTCACCAATTCTTGCAAGGATAAACAACCTCTAGAATTTAAAAGCACGAGTGGCAGTCTATGGCGCATTGGGCAATATACAATTAATCAATATAAATAGAGTACATAGAAACATACACAAGTTTCCGTACACAGAGAGAAAGGGAGGAGAAAGATGTTTTCACTCAGGCTCAAATTCAACATTGCTCAAGTCTTAAAGCAAGAGTAAGTATATATCTGTGGCATACAACCTTGGGAAACATTATATTTTTAACAGACATATTTAAAGAGAACTATCTGTGATAGGAGTTTTTAAAAGCAGTCACTTATAAGAAGTTTATAAAAGCAGTCAGTCATTAGAAAGCAAGCTAATAAAATTGTTTATCTTATGACATGACATACAGAAATCTGCAACTTTCAAAGGCAATGGGAATTGTTTTGCTATGTATTATTTCAATGTTCTGTTTTAAAAGTCAAAATTCAGAGTCTCTAAATTTGTGGGAATATGGATTGCAAATAGGAACCAACAGCAAAAAAATCGAATGAGCTAATGCGGATCACAAGTGTGACATCAAAATTAATCAAGCAACACAAATTCAGTACTATCTGTTTCATGGAACATTTTGATTTTTGTAAAATTCACCAGTACTGTTGTCCCATGTGTCAATGTAAAATGTAAGATGACACAGGCCCCACTTTATACAGGACATACTGGAGAAGGGAGAGCTCATGCAGTGCTGTAAAACTGAAGTGGAAATGAATTTAGCAACGGGATTCTGGGAAGAGAGGCACAATGGAAAATGGATCACTCGGGGAAAGGTTGTTACAGTAAATGAGACATGAAATGATGAAAGCGCTGCTGAGGGTTTTGAGGTGTTAGGGTATATAAGAAAGGGGGCCACTCTGGCTGTGTATTTCTAGCATTTTTACTTCACTTTATGTTTCACTGCAAATGCTTGACAGAATCATTACCCAGCTTATCTTTTGGATGGGACATTTAAGTGAAGTTGCATTGCTTTTTCCCAGATAGTTACTAAGAGGATGGAGTACTTTTGTTGCATTTTTCACATAAATTTTCATCTGAATTAAATACCAAATATATTATTTGGCTGTGTGCATTTTCTCAGCCTTTCTGTGATGCTCTAATAAATGTGCTTTCACAAAAATAGAAAAAAAGTTATTTAGTTGTTGAATATTATTCAAACGTTAAATGCATCTCACAGCCTGGGCATGAAGCAGAAACTACACAGCATTCTTATTTGCCTCTCTTTGAGCTAAACAGGAATGAATGCATGCATGAATGAATGAATGAAGGTTTGGCTGAAAAGAATGTATTTTCCTGTATGGTTGCTGGTGCTTCAAATCACACATTTGACATTGTAACATTTCTCTGATAATTTGTGCACAGTTACAGAGGGATGTTCTCTCCTCTTGTATGCCTTTCAAGGCAATTATGAAACTGCAGTGGGATGTTTTCTTTGGAAAGAATAGTATGTATTTTACAAAAACCTCAGGTTATCATCCAGTCAACTGGTGGGTTTCTGCAGGGCTCTATCCTCTTCCACATATTCGTTTACCTGGACACAGGATTCAAAGGAATACTAAGTAAGTTTGCTGGCAAGATTAAACTGGGAGGAGCTGTTGATTCCTTAGAGGGCAGAGAGGCTCTGCAGAGAGATCTTGACAAATGAGATAGATTGTAGCAGTTTGAAGTCAAAACAAATGAGAGGCTCCAAGTCAGAGATACAATATAATAGGAAGAAAGGAAAGAAAGTAAAATAAAATAGATGCAATAATACAAAAGACCACTGACAGAATACAACCTGAGCAGAGAGATGGAAGCAGTCCAGATGAGGTGGTCTTCCTGAAGCAGTGATCCCGTAGAAAGGTCTGGTAGCTCGGGTCCTCTGGGAATCCAGTACATAAGGGCCCCCTGTACAGTCCCAAACCCCAGATTATATCCAGGTGAGAATGCTTGGTTCCTCCCCCTGGGCGGAGCATCTCACAATGGGATGATAGGTCATGCAGGGGGTCCTTGATGGCCCATTAAACAGACAGAGTTCCTGGAGGGAGTTATCTGTGAGTCATGGGCAAGGCATCTGATGGGCCATTAACAGAAGATAATGGCCCAGAGAGAGAGGGTTTGGGAAAACACTGCCCCACCTGGATTCAACAGTCCATGAAGATGGTGATAGAATACTTTGTGTACATCCTATACTACAACCCAGGACATAGATGGACAACCACCAACCATGTAAAATTTAACAAGGGCAGAATGGGGCGGCCCTGGATGGGGCAGCCCTGGATGTATGGACAGACTGAGGAATGAGAGGCTGGAGAGCACCACTGTGAAAAGGAATCTGGGGGACCTGGTCTGTGGCAAGCTGAACATGAGTCAACAGTCCCCTGGCAGCCAGGAGGGCCACCTGTGTCCTGGGGGGATCAGGGACAGCATCAGCCAGGCAAGGGAGGGGGTTGTCCTGCTCTGCTCTGCCCTGAGGCAGCCTCACCTCCAGTGCTGGGGACAGTTCTGGGTGCCACAATATTAGAGACACATAAAGCTGTTGGGGAACATACAAAGTAGGGCAATGAAAATGGTGAAGGGTCTGGAGGGAAAGCTGTATGAGGAGGGGCTGAGGTCACTTGGTCTCTTCAGCCTAGAGGAGACAGAGGGGATAGCTCGCTGCAGTCTGCAACTTCTTCATGCGGGGAAGAGGAGGGGCAGACACCAATCTTTATTGTGACCAGTGACAGGACTCAAGATAATGGTACGAAGCTGAATCAGGGGTTGTTTAGGTTGGATATTAGGAGAAGGTTCTTCACACAGGGAAAGGTTGGCCACTGGAACAGGCCCTCCAGGGAAGTGGTCACAGCCTGACAGAGTTCAAGAAGTATTTGGACAATGCTGTCAGGCACATGGTGTGACCCTTGTAGCGTCCTGCATAGGGCCAAAAGCTGGACTTCGATGATCTCTGTGGATCCCTTCCAAATAAGAGTGTTCTAATGATTCTATGATTAAAAGGTAGAACTTTGGTAGCATGCAGGTGCTACCAAATTCTACTTTAAGTGCTACCATTCTACTAGAGGTGTTCACTTCAGGATGTACCAACTGACTGAAAGCTAATTGAAAATTGAAATTAATTTATCTATCCAGCTAACTGAGTAGTTTGTACCATACATGAACCACACGGGTGAATAAATGGTTGTCATTTGATGCTGAGGGTTGACATTGTCAGTTTCCTCATCTTCCACAAGTAAAAAATCTTGAGAACAAAAGGTATGGGGAATGATGCTTTCTTGGTTTCAAATCAACTATAAACAGTTGGCAAGGTTTGAGTTAGAAAGAAGACGTGATTGGCCAAGGATGCCCACCCTCAAAAAACCCCTCTTGACACCAGGCTTTCCAAATGGTAGAATTTAAATTTTTTTTAGGATAATGCACTTGCAGTTAACTGTTTCTAATTCTGTTACAAGAAATAGCTCATAAATCCATCATCCTGATTTATAAAACCCTAGTAAGATTATTGAAAAATAACTCTGAGTAGAGAATGGGTGAATTACTTCAGATAAAAATGTCTTTCTTAACTGAAAATTCTCCAGCCTTTTGGAACTGGTTTAATTCAGCGCTTTTCAATAACTCTGCACCAGAGGCTTCCTTAGCAAACAAAACTATCTTAATTTGAATTGACCTTTTCCTCAGAAAGAGGAGTTCAAGCTTCTTCTGTGAGTGCTGTACTTGGACACTTGTGTTTACAAAGTCTTGTGTAAGGAACTGACTTCGTATTATTCTTTCACGTCCTGGTTCTCTCCAGTTTCTGTGACTTTCAGGATTTGCAATGTTTATGCCAAACTCAGATGGTGGTGAGGAGTGTTCAGAACATCTGACAAGAAAATCCATCAGATTTTTTCAGTCTAAAATGTTCTAGTGCTGAGTAGACCATCTTGATCCAGGTCTGTCTTGATCAGTAGTCTGCTCCAATGAAATAGATCGCAGTTTTACAGAGAATGTACTTTCAAATAATAAAACCAAGCAGTATCAAAGACCTTTAACTCTTCAGTCTTAACTCTTGTAAGGAGTTTTTCTCTCATAAAGTGGAGCAATCTTTCCAGCATCAAATGCAAACATGATGGTTAGAAGAAAGTGGGGATGATTGAGTGTCCATGTACTACATGAGAAGATAGCTAAGGCTGCAAAAGCTGGGCAGAATTACTGGCATGGAAGACTGCATGACTTCTAGACACTCACGTAGGAGAAATGAGGACTAGATCTCTGGTAGTATAAGTAAAAGTTACAACTTTATCTTAGATCACATGCAGATACCAGTTGTAAAATGGTGCAAAAGTTTAGGCAGAAGACACCTAGGCTGCTAGGTAAAACTTTAACTGAAGGGTTTTTCGATAGTAGCTCCTGGAACAATTTGAAATAGCAAGATAATTTTTCCAGGTTTTACAGAAGGATATTTTCCTGCAAAATCTTGGAAAGATTTAAACTTTAGGGGAGGGAACAGAAGTTAGAAGATAAACAGGCATTTCAATGTAATAGTTGAAGAACATGTGCTGCATTATTTCAGAGAATCTTTTACATCA
Source organism: Chamaea fasciata (assembly GCF_029207755.1). Taxonomy (NCBI): domain Eukaryota; kingdom Metazoa; phylum Chordata; class Aves; order Passeriformes; family Sylviidae; genus Chamaea; species Chamaea fasciata. The sequence goes on along the minus strand of NW_027094089.1, from coordinate 5,295,025 downwards.
ATTTAAAAGAAAAATGCATGGAAAAAATAGGAGAAAGGTCAGAAATCATAGTAGCATGCAGAACTATACATGCAGACTTCCATTTCACCTCTCATTCTTGTAATCAATGAAACCCCGATTCCACAAGATAATAATTTCAGTTTCACTGTGCTGACGACTGTATCAAAACCTTTGTTTCCCGCGTACAGAGTGTTGAGCTAATATAAGCTGTTTTTAATAGTCTGAAGTTGTAGCATTAGTCTTTTTCTGGGAGTGGGGCATCTTTGCTAGTTTTACTGTCAGAAGTTACACTAGCATTCTTTTCTGAGTAGAACCACCTTAGCCAGCTTACAGGAGGCAGTGCATAACCATGTCAAGCCCCTGGGGTCACCTAACAAGGACATCAGGGAATGCTCACAAGCTGGTGAGCACTTTGCCCTTCTTAGGAGAGCCCTGACTACTTTCTGAAGCTTTACACTTAAATTTCCTCACTGTGTTCCAGAGTCATAACAGGATATTTGGAATTCTTCTGTAAAGAACTCACCTCTTTGGGAGGAGAGGGAGGATTTCCAGGGCAGTAGCTGATTTGCAGAAGGGAAGGGTTAAGTGGTGCCTGGCCAGACTGTGGTCATTTTACCAAAAGCCAGCCCAGTACTGCCAGTCTTCTCTTGTCCTGCATGTGCATGCTCTACACCACTCTTGCTGTGGCTGTTGCTGCCCTGTACACCACTCCAGACCCACCCTGAGGTAAGAATATATGAATCCAGACAGTGTTCCTCATGCCCTTCAGGAGGATCAGAACTGAACTTTAGTCTACAGCAGAGAACCAACTTGATAAGTTTGCTTCTCAGAGTAACTGCTTTCACTGGTGTCCAGGTGCTGCAAGGGCATGCTGTGTGTTAAGAAAGTCATGGCAGTCTTGGCTTCAATAAACAATCCCTTTGGCTGACTTAGAATAACATTGCTCAATGTCATGTTGTTTGAAACAAAGGTAGATGAAAAGGAAAAGCTGTTCTCAGAGGAGCCAATAGATGCTGCTGCTCTTTTTATTCACTTTAGTTCTATTGTGTTCCATCTGTTCTGGGACAAAAAGCAAATCATCGACAAAACATCCTTCCCTCTATATTTTTTCCCTGTGGACCAGTTGCTTGTCTTTGTGTAAGGGGTAAAGCCCTTCTCCCATGGCAGGGATTGCCTGTATTTTAGGAATGTGCAGGCACATTATAACTGTCACTAACAAGGTGTCTTCATTCTTCCTCCTGACTGAACTTATCTGCCCATTTCCCATCCCATAGTAAAGGTAAGAGCCTGGCAATCACTGGCCCTTGCCAAAACAGCGGGATGTAATCATGTAGCAAAAGTTACTCCTGCTGGAAGAAGATCTATTTATTTGCCTAGAACAGTAGTAATTTTCCCCTCCTGTCTAAAGAGTCGTGACAGGTGTGGATGCAGCCACACGCTGCCACAAATGCTACCTTTACGAGGATGGCTAACCCATCATGAAAGCCAGTGCATCGCAGCAGTGAATAGTAAGCCGCAGTCGTGAGGGAAGATGTGACAAAGCAAACACATGCTGTTTGGGAGTAAGGAGAGCATTCCAAGTGCCTGTGGAGTGAAGCCAAGCAGCACTGGCAGCCTGCTTGCATATGCTCCCTTTTCCAACTTGAGAGTGGGGGGAAGAGCAGAAGCTAAGGGAAGTGATAAAAGAGCCATGTCAGCCAGTGAGATCTCGGTCTCTCCTACCATCGTATTTTCTCTTTCTGTATTATAGTGCAGACGCTTGTCTTCTGTGGCCCTGTTCTTACACCTCCCCAGACTCTCCTCATATCTGCGCCCCTCAATAAGAAGTACATAGGGAGCCACCAGTGGAAATTTTCTAACTGTGCAAGTGGCACAACTTGCACTATGATCCCTTCCAGCCAAATGACGCTGGCAAATAGCTTTTCAGTGTGTCTCTCATCCTTTCCATTTTAAAACTGTGCTTTTGTAGTTGAACGTAAATAGTTGTGTGCTTTTTGGTTCTTTTGTTTTGCGTTGCTTTTAATCACTTTTATTTTCTTCACCGAGTGATCAGTAAGTTGTAATTATTAAGTTATTAAATACCAACTGGAAAGCAATTGAATTGCAATTCTGGGGTCTGAAAAATAATTCAAAAATGTCGTCTTCAAATCTCAGGACTTCTGAACAAATAAAAAAAAGGATAAAAGATGAAGAACAAAATGTGTTTTGGTACCAATTCCACAATATACAGTTTTGTAGAACAAATATAGGATTTTGCATAAAATAGCTCAGAGTGCATTCTTCCTAACTGGATTCTCCTGATTCTGTTGCATAGGAGCAAGTGGCATCTCCAAAAAAAGCACAATGGCAAGTTTTTGGCTTGAGGCAGCCTGGTGTCATTCCATCTCGACAGTTGCCTGTTCTCCCTGAATGCGACCATGAGTGGACAAGAGGCCTCACACCTGACACAGAGGGTTTCAATACAGCTGTGTCAGGACATGTCCAGCTGTCATCAGGCAGGAATCCATGCCTCTGCTGCTGCAGTCGCTACCCCATGAAAAGCAAACGTAGCCTGTAATGTAGGAGAACTCTGGCATGATGCACAGAAGGCCAGATCTTCCAGTGAGTGCAGTCCACAAGGAGTCCCAGAGGGAAAGATGATGAGCAACCGAATGGCTCCACACAAAGGAGTAGAGTGCCAGGCTTGTCACCATCCAGAAACCTCCATTAATAGCTCTTGCTAACTGAGCAACAGTGTTGGAAAAGTGCCCCCACATCAGAACTGACTCAGATCTGTATTCCAAGGCAATGTGACAGTGCACAACTGCATGCATGCCATGACAGCTTTAGAGAAAAAAGGAAATTCGAGACAGTCACATATAGTTTGAAGCTAAGTCACGGATATAAAAACATAAAATGATTAAATCTAAGGATCTACTGATGGAATTCATCTTGCAGATTATCACACTGCTGGAAAGATGGAGGGTGGTATAGTTATTCTGAAGGCTGTAAGAGCAGACATGAAGTGAAGCTGACAGGAGGAGCTGACATAACTAAACCATTGAAATATGAAACAGGAAAGATACAGTGCTGAAGAAAAAATGGGCAGATTTTGGTTCAGTGAAAGGAGTAATTTTCAGAAATTATAGCAAGTGGAAGGAGCAGAGAGTAAACTATATGAGAGTAAACCGTAAGTTAGGTAACCAGATATCCCAGTTTGGGTAGAACTATGTTTTTTAAGAGCATACAGTATTTTGCTTATTTTTCATTGCTCAGACTTTATTACTCAGAATTTTTTTAGAGCCATGAGAGAACTAGGAGCAGTGTTCTATCACACAGGCATATGACCTAAAGCAGAAAATATCTATTCTATTGCATGGCAAGTCTATTTTATGAGATAAGTCATAGGAATTACAGCTTTCCAAAATCTCCACAGTCTTCTTTTTGTGATCGAAATCAGCTGATGGCATATATATAACACGGACATTGTGCTCTCCTTTTCAGTAGCTGGTGCTCTCATGGGAGTTTTCCGTAGGGTTTAGGAAAGCACTTTGCCTTCGTTTTGCATAAATGGATTTTTGGTGGGGAAGGAAGCAGCCAGCCACAGAAGTGGTTTTTCCTGTGAGAAGCTGCTAAAAGCTTCCTCCATGCCTGGGGACACCAATCCTTGGCTGGCTCTGAGAACAGACATGCTGCTAAGGCAAGTAGAAAAGCTGGTAACGCCTCTGTGAGAACGTTTTCAAGAAAGACAAAGCCATGGGAAGCTCTCTTTCTCCCTCACCTCTGAGGACAGGTGAGGGTGTAAGAGCCTGAACGAGAGATACAGGACTCCAGGCAGCTCTTTAAAGGTGCTGTTTATTTCACAGATTGAAGTCACAGTAGTCATGGGTGGTGGGTAACAGAGCCAACCCTATAGCTGTCAGCATCAGCTTATAGGCAACAACTGAAGCCACTTTAGTTCTGGTCACAATGCATTATATAATTTTCTTTACTGAGCATCTTAATACATAGAAACCAATCAGCATCATGCACAATACCTTTGCATTTACCTATAGCCTATCACAACTACTATAATTACCATATTATGGTTTGTACTATCCAATCACATCGAGTTAGTATGTTCCATTTTAAGCTTAAAGCTGTTTTTCTGTTTTCTTGCAGTGGAAAATTCTTAGACCTTTTTTTCTACTTGGTATAAACATGCTTTTGTTTGCCTAGGTTTTTCTCTTTACTTGGTAAAAACAAAGTTTTGTTTGTAGACGACACATCCTTTGCTCTTAACCACAGAAGTTTTCTTCGTACTCATCTTAACCTTTGTTCAGTAACAACTAACCCAGCAATTCCTAATCTAAACATTTTTTTATTCTTCTATGTCAAAACTTGCTTTCGTTTCTAATGAACCTTCTCCTAAGAATCCGTATCTGTAAGACTTTCCTGTTAAATTTTCATCTTCAACAGAGGAGACCAGCTGGGCCCCTCTTGGCAGAGCCCACTAGTCCCTTTTCCAGTGGCCATGCCACTGGGGGCTATCCCAGTGCCACGAGCAACCACGCGGCCCATGCCGGGAGTGATTCCCAGCCGAGACTGAGAGTGGCCAGGGCCCGAAGTGGCCACGCAGCTACCACTGTCCTGGCACAGCCAGCAATAGACTTGGCCTGCCTCGCTGCTTCCAACCTGCCACACTGCAAACCAAAGTACAGAAATGGCCGGGCAGCTTCTTTTCTTTTTTTCAGCACTCCACAGGAGGAGGGGCTCTGAGTGGAGCCCACGGCCAGCACAGCTCGTGCTGTGTCGGCAAAGATCGTGTGGCCTGCAGCAAGAAGCACAGCAAGCGAGTCCCTGACACAGAGCCTGGACAAGATCAACCTTTCAGTGCTGGAAAACTCTATAAAAATTGTTCCACTTGATAGAACTCGACAACAAATGAACCTACAGACACCAGTTCTCTCCTGAGTCAGAGAAAAGGAAAAGGTGAAAACATGTGAGGAGAATGATATGGAGACACTAAGGTTGGTGCAAATGAGGAAGGGCTAGGAAGACGTGCTCCAAGCATCAGAGCTGAGATTCGTCTGCAAGCCGTGGTGAGGACTACAATACAACAAACTGTTTCCCGATAATTCATGAAGAGCATGGGGGGGGATGCACAATCCCCCCACAACCCATGTGGAAAAGGTGCTCATCCTGGAACATGTGGATGCTGAGAATCTGTGATCTGGTGAGAGGTTTGAACAGAGAGAGAGAGAGAGAGAGAGAGAGAGAGAGAGAACTCTTGCTTTTAGAGATAGAAAAAAGAAGACCCTTGCTCTTATACTAGAGCAGCTCATCCTTAAAAAAAAAACCCATGAACTAAATGACCCATGAAAAAAAAGGAGTTATGGGATGACTGTTTTTGCCCGTGGGAGGGAGTTGTGTTTCAGCTGGTTTTTGGGCGAGACTGCTACTCATGAAAATGATAACCACAGTGGAAAAGTTCACAGAGAACTGTCTCCTCTGAGAAAGACCCCATGGGATAGCAAAGGACACTCCTCTCACTAAGCGAACCGAACAAAGATCTTTGGAAGTAACCAACTGACTAAAAATCTCATGTTTTGTCTCCCTGTGCTGTTGATGGGAAAGAAAGAAGCGCTGGGAAAGGTGTTCTAAAGTTTTCTTTTAGTTCTCATTATCTTCTTTTAATACTGTTTATAATTTTTTCTTTCTATCTTTTAATGTTTGAGCCTTTTTTGCTCTTGGAGTGTTTATTCCCCATCCTTACCTCAACTCATGAATCCCAATAAAGTGTTTCCTTTTCCCCTCCTCTGGTTAACTATAGCAGAGGAAAATGAGTAAATGCTTTTTTTGGGGGGCACTGGCATTTGGCCAGCATCCAACCTCCAACACACATTCATTTAACAGTTGACTTTTGGAAGATCAATTGTATCTTCCTTGCGTACTCTAAAGGTGTGCAGGCACTGATGAAGCAGTGGGAATGGACAAGAAAATAACTCTGGAAGTTTCTGCTAGCTCTTCATGCACACGACTGTAAACTTAGCAAAGTTTGAAATGGGAGAAATTTATTGCACAAAGGCTTATATTAAAAATGTATTGTTTTAAAAATAAAGAATTGTCCCTCTGAATTTGCCCTTTGACATACCTAACAGGTTGTAAATCAGATCCTTAAAAGAAAAAGCATTTTGGAAGAACTGAAAAAACTACCCACTCATCATTAATTTCAGAGGCTACTTTACAGAAGGGGCATATTATGGATATGAAAAATGACAGAATTCAGCACGCAGATTATTAGGCTGTCTCTGAAAAAGAAACATAAATTATTTGTTGAACTTGTGCCTGCTCGGATTTAAAGTCAATTAGAAAAGGAGTCTATTTAATGTTAAAAATGCAGTAATTGCTGTCTCCTTTCAGTAACTGTAGTTCAGTGCACACTTCCACGACAAAAAATATTGGTTCTTTAAGGCATCACAGATCTCTAAAGGAAAGTATTTCAACATCGATTCAATTTTGTACTGATTCTTTAATAGATTTGTTTTTAAAACAGGGCACAGAAGACAGCAAAGAACAGAAGTGCATTGCTAAATTTAGTTGCTGGAAAGAAACAGGAACCAGATGAGTTGTTTTGTTGTGACCCTGACCTGTTATTAACAACAGTGTTTTAATGAAAATCTTTAAAATGTTACCAAAAGTTACTTTGTTCAGTGGTTGATGCAAGCATCACTGGAAGCATATCAAAAGTGGGGAGAAACTCTCTGTACCTTTTCTGCCTTTGAAAAAAAGCCTGTTTCTCTGAAGCGTTGCATAGAAGGGAAGAAAAACTGTGTTACTAGCTCAAAAGTTTAAAGTTCTTCAGGAGGTTACATGCCAAAAAAACCCTGCAATTCACGAGGAAGGATTTTCTCATTAGAGTCACATCCCTTTGTCCCCCATTTAAAATAAATAAATGAATGTTTTTCCTCTACTTTTCAAAGATGCTGTTTACATTAAAGTGTAGAATTAGCTAAGGTGTCTATCAATTTCCATTCCAACCCCTTGCCTTTATTGACCATGCAGCCTTTTATGTCCGTGATAAGATAATTACAAATTACAGCAAAAAAGTTTTTATGTGTGGATAAACTTTAACGTTATATGAAATGAAGAGATAAAGAAATCCAGAGCTTCAGAAAAGTGCTTGACATTAAAGGTCATGGCACCGGTGCTGAACTGCTGTTGGTAGGCATGCTAAAGCACACCTATTCCACAAGTATCTTATTCTCTGTGAAATACCAGAGTACAAATGGGCTGCAAGCTCTAGCCCATACTTGAAAATTCAAAGCTCAGAATAACCTAGCAGCTGTAAATGGTAAATCATCATTTTAGTAAACAGAGATCTGAAGTGCTGGAGAAAAAACATGCAAGACCATGGTGAAAAAGTCTGGCCACTGACAAAGTGAATGTTTTGCCAAAGATATTCTTGCTTCTGTCTTTCCATAAGGATGAAATAGATAATACTGTTGGCATTTATGTGGATAAAGAGTTATGGATAGAGTACATACTTAGTGCAGATCTGTTAAACTCGGTTGCCAAATTGTTTAAAATATCATAAGGTACCATTATTTCTGTGTGGCATAGCTGTAGTGCAGAGTGCTCTGCTCCAGCTTGTGTTCTCACAGAATAAAAAGCATTTAGAAGTATGTGTGTACTACTAAAATACTGTGAATCAATGCAAAGCACGTTTTCCCCTTAGAGAATTCTATCTCTCTTCCAGTAAAAGACTTATGAATTGAGGACTTAGGAATCTATGATAGAACACTGAAATAACTGTAAACTTCTCAAACCACTGAAAGTGCTGGAGTACAGCTCATAACTGGGTATAACGATTTGCTAAATTACTGTCTTTGACAAGTGTCATGGCATTTCTAGCAGAAATTAAGGTTTGATTTTTTTATCTACTAGTGTATTATTAACATCTTAGATTATCAATATCTTGAGCATACCTTGAACATAGTCTAAATTGTCATAAGCCAGCAAAAGATTGTATCATAAACTATTATTTTTGTTCTGAAAACACATTTGCCTTGAAAGCTCTAAACCCTTTTCCATTTTCTAAACGCTAGCCTTTGGTAGGTGTTTCATACATGAGGTGCCACTTTGATTGAGTTTAATTTTTAAAACAGTAACCAGAAGCTGTATGATCTGGTTGGTGGAAAGAAACTTACTTTGAAACAAGGTACCAGCCTGTTAAGAAGCTCTTAGAAAAAGTATAGACAAGTATATTCTTAGACTCAAAGGAGTTAATATTTTTTGATAAAAACTATGACTGTTACTCAAAATCACTTATTTTTTCATGCTATATAAGTCAGAAGAAAATCCGTACTTAAATCAGTGAAAATATGAATAATAAAGAACCCAAAGTGATACGGAACACAACGTTCAGAATTTTGAAGCAAGAATTCTAGTTTTGTGGAATTTCTGTTCCAAAGGGTAATTTCACTGTAAAGCATTTCTTCTTTGATTTGCAATATTCATAGTAACAGATTAAGAATGCTGTATAGTTTCTGCTTCATGCCCAGGCTGTGAGATGCATTTAACGTTTGAATAATATTCAACAACTAAATAACTTTTTTTCTATTTTTGTGAAAGCACATTTATTAGAGCATCACAGAAAGGCTGAGAAAATGCACACAGCCAAATAATATATTTGGTATTTAATTCAGATGAAAATTTATGTGAAAAATGCAACAAAAGTACTCCATCCTCTTAGTAACTATCTGGGAAAAAGCAATGCAACTTCACTTAAATGTCCCATCCAAAAGATAAGCTGGGTAATGATTCTGTCAAGCATTTGCAGTGAAACATAAAGTGAAGTAAAAATGCTAGAAATACACAGCCAGAGTGGCCCCCTTTCTTATATACCCTAACACCTCAAAACCCTCAGCAGCGCTTTCATCATTTCATGTCTCATTTACTGTAACAACCTTTCCCCGAGTGATCCATTTTCCATTGTGCCTCTCTTCCCAGAATCCCGTTGCTAAATTCATTTCCACTTCAGTTTTACAGCACTGCATGAGCTCTCCCTTCTCCAGTATGTCCTGTATAAAGTGGGGCCTGTGTCATCTTACATTTTACATTGACACATGGGACAACAGTACTGGTGAATTTTACAAAAATCAAAATGTTCCATGAAACAGATAGTACTGAATTTGTGTTGCTTGATTAATTTTGATGTCACACTTGTGATCCGCATTAGCTCATTCGATTTTTTTGCTGTTGGTTCCTATTTGCAATCCATATTCCCACAAATTTAGAGACTCTGAATTTTGACTTTTAAAACAGAACATTGAAATAATACATAGCAAAACAATTCCCATTGCCTTTGAAAGTTGCAGATTTCTGTATGTCATGTCATAAGATAAACAATTTTATTAGCTTGCTTTCTAATGACTGACTGCTTTTATAAACTTCTTATAAGTGACTGCTTTTAAAAACTCCTATCACAGATAGTTCTCTTTAAATATGTCTGTTAAAAATATAATGTTTCCCAAGGTTGTATGCCACAGATATATACTTACTCTTGCTTTAAGACTTGAGCAATGTTGAATTTGAGCCTGAGTGAAAACATCTTTCTCCTCCCTTTCTCTCTGTGTACGGAAACTTGTGTATGTTTCTATGTACTCTATTTATATTGATTAATTGTATATTGCCCAATGCGCCATAGACTGCCACTCGTGCTTTTAAATTCTAGAGGTTGTTTATCCTTGCAAGAATTGGTGAGCAAATCAACTGACTATTTTGGACCCAGCTACATTACAGGATTGAGGTCGGCAAATTCCATCCCATCAGTGTTTCTGAAGAAGTGTTTCCTCCAGGAATTTTGTGACAGCATTGTCCTGGTTTCTCCTACCACAGCATTGGTTCAGTTCTTCTGTTTGTGTACTAACTTGCAAATTAACATTTCAGAACTGTTTAATTGTTCTTACAGAGTCACTCAAGATTCTGTGGATTAACGGAGGTTCAAGAAAAAGAGAACTAAAGTCTTATTAGACATTTAAAGCTGAAGAATTCACTCGGTGTTTTCACTGGTAATAACATCTTCACATTTACAAAAGAGTCAACACTTTTCATTCCATATACCATTGAAATAGGACCTCCTTTGTAAAGTTTGTGCCAAAACATCTGTTATCTATACACTTTTGAAGTCACCTGCTGTCATTTACTGTTTTAAACATCAATGCTGTTATTTGTCACAAATAACAAAGTGACTTAGAGTGTTTTAATTCATTGGTTATTGCTGAGAGAAATGTATATTCTATAGTCTATCCCAAATTCATTCTGCCTATTATATGACAAACATAAAGTCATAAAAATAGAAGGAAATCTAATTACTGCTTGAAGCAGGTAAATCCTTCCATCTTATTCTTTGTCCCCACACAACTATCCAAAACGGTTTTCTAATATAAAATGTGGTAAGCGTAACATATGTCCGTGTATTTTTCTTCCATATAATGTACTGTTTCTGGATTTTGTGACGAGGTTTTAGCTGTGAAATAGGAGTGAAAAAGAGTTCTAGCTAATAGCAAGCTCCGTTTTTTAAAAGCAAAGACAAGGAATTGGAACACTAAGGATTCCTGCTCTGATCTCCCAGAATGACATTGTGCTCAGAGAAATTTGGTGTAGCTGCTTATACTTTTTTTTTTTTTTTTATTTTATGTAATGAGGAAACAATTCCTGAAGACTTAAGAATTGTTCGCAAAGGACTTTGAAGTGCTCGGATGGCCAGTGCCCAGTGATCTCCCCTTGTGCCCTTTACTGTGTTATGGTTCATGGCATGAGAAGCATTAACACTCAGGAATTGACACCGGAGATAGTGGGATACAAAAATCACCACGCAAACCATGAGCGTCTGTCGAGGATGGAACCAGAGCTCCCCTGGTGATCTCCGTCTCCCTGCTGGTGTCATCTGCACCCTTGCATGTCAGCAGTAACATGGGTGGCAGTTAAGCTCCTCAGTTATTTTAATATATCAGCAATCGGCAAGTTTCACTTACCCCACAGCTTAATATTACGACTCCGTTAAATCCCCCAAATCATACTCAAATGCCCCAAATGATACCTAAGAAACACAACAGTGACGTGATTTTAATTCCTGAACTAATGGGCTTGGTGAAGGTGCCAGGCTCCATATCAGTAATGAATTGAAGCAAGAAAATACTAAATTATGATTCTTTATTTGAATAATGACAAAAAAGTATAACACAGAAACGGTGTGAGGAAAAGTGACACGGGAAGTCCACTAAGAACTACAACACTGAGGAAAATACTTTGATTTTGCTCAGCAATTTAGCAAAAAACAGAACAATATCAAAATTTATATTTATTCTTTAAGCCTTTTTTGACCAAAAAAAAGCCTGTAGATGTTTTTCTGTCGTGGCTCTTGCTCTTAGGAACACAGGTCATGGCTTCCCTAGGGCAAAGAAAAGACCTGATGATCCTTTGCCTACACTTGGTGTGGGGAACTTCAGGGGTGGCTTCAATGAGAAGCTGCCAGAACCTTCCCCACGTTTGATGCAGGGAATTACAGTTGACTTCGAGGTGAACCTGCTCCTGGCCAAGGCCTATCTATCAGCAAAGCTGGGAGCATTTCTGGGATAACACATTAAAGAAGGCAGGGGGGAAAAATAAGGCACACACAACAAGAAAGGAGAAATTCAGATGTGGGTTCTTTCTCTTGATCCTGCTCTGGTTTGATTGGCAATAAAAGAAACTGATTTCCCCAAGTTTCTTATCAGGCAGAAAATATCAGAGTTTCGCATCCAAATTTTGTTGTCTGGAAGAGGATAGGAGGGAGAAAATGACACTTCCCTAATTGGAGGTACATCAGTCTTTCTGAAACTCAAGAGCTCTGGACAGCACGAAAGGCTGCTGTTTTTCGAGCCGTGGATTTCTGCAACTCAAGGGAGGGATTTGCAGAACATACAAACTATTTGCTTTGAAGCACACCATTTTTAGGGAGAGTCGCCGCTTAGTTGGCCGAGGGGTGAGCGTGTAACAGGCAAGCTGGGGAGGAAGCAAGATTTGCTTTTCCATAATATTAGGCAAGAAAGCAGTAAAACCGGCGGGGTTTTGCCATATCTGGGAGCTATGCATTAAAACAAATGTGAAGGCCATCAGTAGGAAAGAGTAATTCTGTTCATGCTAGTCTCTTAGAGGAAAAACACAGTCTTTTGAGATGAGCATCTAGCCTCTTCAAGGGAGCTGGAAGGACGTCGTAGGAATTGTGCATTAAGTTTGCTAATGAGCTGCTGGTGTGCTGTCCCCATCAAGTGCCCTGAAAGACATCGTGTTTCTCTGAGTTTCAAAGAAGGAGTGTTGAGGGGAGAGACCGGTCAGCTCAGTACCCCACAGGAGGGAAAACATCATGTGATGCGATCAGGCAGTAGACAATTTACAAAAGGGGGCAGGATGAATGCCTCCACTCGGAGAGAAAGCTTTGCACTTGCTTCTCCACTCAACCACTTGCAGCCTCTTGCTCCTCTCAGAGACACAGGAGAAGCAGGGGCAGCAGCAGGAGTCCTGCTGCTTCTCCAGTGCAGGCAATGTGCTCTGGGCCCTTGGACAGAGCCAGGCTCCTGCACACGTTCAGCTGGAGGCACCTTCCAGAGAAGCACAAAGAAGACCCAGAGCTGTCCCTGCTCTGCTTTGTCCCGTCCACAGGACTGACGAGAAATGCCCCACCGCGAAGGTGCTCAGGGCACACTTGCAGCAGGAGAAGTCCAAGAGGCCAAGGTGGCACATCCCTGTTTGTGTCCCCTGGCTCCCCTGGGGTTCTACATGGAATGTTGGGCTGTGCCCGTAGCAACCGTCGTCTCCTGCTCCTGCGGCCGTTGGTGGAACACTGGCGGAGCAGCAGCAGCAGCAGCAGCAGCGCAGCAGCAGCAGCAGGATCTGCTCCTGGCTGGCCCTGACCACACACCTGCCAGTGCTGCCATTTCTGGCACAGCAGTGCCACATCTGGCCTCGCCATCCACATCGTTGTCTCCTCATCTGCTGCCAGGCATCCCCACAGCACTTGGGGACTGCCAAAGGTAACAAAATCCCCTCTCACCACCAGTGGCAGGAGGCTCCACTTGGCTGTCCCAGCAACCACCACAGACATGGTCTGTGCTCACTCTCCCCACACCAGCTTAGCCATGAAAGCAGGGTCCAACTTGTGTAGGAATAATGGTGCCTCCAGTGGAAATACACACCTTTCCACAGAGGATGTAGAGAGCTGTCTTGGTACACTTTCAGACACTTGTCCACTGATGACCTGATTTAAGGTTCTTGGTACCCATTTAAGTCCCCAAACTCAGTTGTGGTGATCCCAAAACAATCTGCTCATTACTGAGGAGTTCAGGGCTCCAGTGTCAACAAATCCTCTTAGGCCCTGCCAATGCTCACATCACCTGCAAAGCTTTCAAAGCCAGAATGACGGCACTTCTCCTCTGCCATCCCTCTTGTTCAGGGCATGGAAGCAGTTGGCCACGCTTGTCCTCCAATCCTGGCTGTCACCTACATAAATGCCTTGCTTTAAGCAAGGCTCATAAACTTAATTATTTCCATCACTCACAGATCCTTTACATTTTAACATTTTTATAGCTTTTTTGTTTCCACCTGCCTTGCAGCTCCTTTCTAGACAACTTCCCTGCCATCTTTTGGGGTCTTCTCCCTGACCCCGAGACTGAAGGGAGCAGTGTGTGCCCTTCTGCTTCCCCTCCTGAGGACACGGCAGACTGCCAGAGGCTCCTGCCTGGCAAGTTGCAAGTGAAAAAGACAGCAATTGCACCCAACTGAGGGCACCTGGGACAGAGGAGTTTGTGCTTTGCAATGAGGAGGATGAGAAGGAAGGCTACCAGGATACGTTGGCAGAATGATTTCTATCTGGAGCACTCCTTTGATCTCTTTCAGGTGGAAAGGAGAGGCACGATGAAAAGGAAAGCAAGAGCAAGAGTCTGCATTCGGCCGTGAGTTTGGGCATAGGGATTAAAGGAGGGCAACTTGAGCAATGGCAAAGAGGAGGAGGAGAAGTGCTGTTTAAGCCTTGGGCCGGGATTGGCTCAAGCCTGTGGCTCCACGGGATGTGTCTTTTGAGCACTTGCCTTTCTTCCCTCCACTTCCTTCTCCCTTTAGACACATCAATGTTGGCAGTGACTTTCAGGGCGAGCTCCCTGAGCTGCAGAGCACACCGCCAAGTGAGGGTGAAGAGCCCGCATCCCTGGTGTGGAAGCCTTGGGGGAAGACGACTGACCTGGAAAATCCTGACAATGGTAGCTGTCCAGCATTGCTTCCCCCCGTGAGATCCTGGGGTGTGTCAAACACTCCTGTTTTGGCAAAAAGGCAGCTTTCTGCATGTTCTGCTTCTCTCCTTGTCTCGCCTGTCTTCCCTTGTGGGAGTGTTAGAGGCAAGGAGAATGCTCTGTTTTTGCAGCAGAGCAGGAAAAAGAGCCACCTTCCTGCTCCCCAGATCTCTCAGGGGCATTTTCCGCCGGAAGAGGGGAGACTGGCCACCGCTCCCTATGCCAAAAGGCTCTTGGAAGGGAGAGGCAGCACTCCATGGCCCTTGGTTCAGCTGCCCCTTTCTCTGCTCTCCTTTCCGTGCTCTCCAACCGGCTGTCTTTAGCTCTTGTGCTCTCCTTCTGCCTTTGCCCTTTCTTAGCTCGAGCCTGACCTAGGCCGGCTTTTTGTTGTGCTTGCAGTCAGAGAACTCTTGGACGTGGCCAGCTCCCATGGCCTTCCCGGGGCACAGGCTCGGCTGGAGCTGGCCCTGCACTGCCTGCACCAGGACCGCGACAGCGTTCTGGTAAGGAGCGGCTCTTTGGGCACAGGGAAGAGAGCACAGGCAATTCATCAGGCCTGGGCCCTGGGACAGCCTTTCCTGGCTGCTCTTGGACAAAGGCAGTGAACAGGAAGCAGAGCACTTGCTGCCTGCTTGTCCCTTCCAGCTGCCTCAGGTCTGAGCCCAAATGGCTCCAGCAGGGAGAATCTCTGTCCTGGGGGCAGCGGTGGAGGCTCCCACAGCCCGTTGCCTTGTAAATCTGGACATCTGGGTGCTCTAAGACAGTTGGGGCTGCATTG
The DNA here is from genome assembly GCF_029207755.1 of Chamaea fasciata. Classification (NCBI taxonomy): domain Eukaryota; kingdom Metazoa; phylum Chordata; class Aves; order Passeriformes; family Sylviidae; genus Chamaea; species Chamaea fasciata. The sequence goes on along the minus strand of NW_027094089.1, from coordinate 5,279,962 downwards.
AGGGGAAATTCCCAGAAGCCTCAGCCAGCTGAGGCAATTTTGGGTGGAGGAGGAGCAAACTTACGGAGTTTGAGAGCAAAATATGCATCTCTTGGGGAGCAGGATCAAAGGGTTGGGCAGCAAAAAGGAAGGCTTGGGAGCAAATCCCAATGTTTGACCCACACGAGATCCCGTGGACTGAATCCCTGAAGCGGCAAAGGAGCTGAAAGTCAGCATTGATGGGTTTCGGCTCCTTTTGATGTGGTGGGGAAGCTAAAGCCTTTTCCCCTTTGGTCTTGCAGGCGGCTCTGAAGATGTTGCTCTCAGAGGGGCCTCCCACACCTCAAGGCCATCCCTTGGCTGATTATCATTACGCAGGTAAGCAAAGCAGAGCTTGTTCCTTCCCTGACACATGCTGCCATCCCCTTCATTGCCATGCCCAGCATTTAGGCTTAAACAAGTAACAGCAGCACAAGGTCTGGCCTTCTCTGGGGCTGGGGAAAGCAGCAGCATCTTCTCCTTCAGCTTGACCTGTTCTCCATGCTTTTTACCCTGGGGAATGCCTGCTCTTGTCTTCATGACTTTCTGAGGAGCAGACAGGTGCACAAGTGAATGATGGATGGCGCCAGTTTCATTTTGGTGGCCAGCGGGATCTACTTCAAGTGGATGGAGGGATCCATTGACCTGCTGCTTTTGATTGCCAGGCTCTGACAGATGGACAGCTGAGGAGAAGGAGTCCTTCCAAAAGGCTTTGCACACCTGTGGCAAGGATTTTCATCTCATCCAGAAGCAGGTAAAGCCAGATGACTTTCTTTAGCCTAGCACATCATCAGAAGGAAATGTTGATTCTTTCCGCTACCAAATACTGCAATTCAGCCTCTCTCTTCTCAAATGCCAAAAGTATTCATGTCATCCTGAACTGGGACATCAAAGGCCTGTGTGAAACTGCTGATTCTGCCTCTCCAGCCCTTTTCTCCAAGCTCTTTTGGAAGAGCAAACTTTCATTTCAGTTCCGTCACATTTGTCTCCTAGCTGTGCTGCTGCTTCCACAACGCATTGTGCTGGGATAACTGCAGTGAATGAGGGAAAGGAAAACTGTGCCTGATGGATTTGTTGTTGATCTGTGCGTGACATCTGTTCCCACATAGCGTCATACGTGGTTTACTACATTGCATAGTGCCTCTTTGACTCCCTATTTCTTTTGTTTTGCACCTTACTCAAGTCACTCTATCATTTGATTTCCTACTTCACTCCATCCTCTCCTTTTTCCCCAATGCACCCTACAGGCATGGCCATTGTAGATTTCTTCTTTTTCTCTTCCCAACAGATTCAGAGTAAGACTGTGGCCCAGTGCGTGGAGTACTACTACTCCTGGAAAAAAGACCAGAAAGTTGCCAGCATTCTTGGTGCTCAGGTAAGAAAATCAAGACATGCCAGGAGGGTCAGCAAACTGGGATAAGGGCGCAAAACCTGCTGGCGAGCCCTGCGAGACGCCACTCTGCCAGGGTCACATTGTCCCATGAATTGTAAAAGGCACAGCAGATGCTTCCCAGGGCTCCATTGTGCCACTGCCATGAAATAAGGGATTCTGGAAGATAACTTTGACCCAGCAAAGCAGCACCATCACCAAAATGGACTTTGACCCTCTAGAGACTGGTTTCTCAAGGGCTGGTGCCCTTGCTGATTCCAGTGAGATTCTTTGTTCCCCACTGCTTGCTAACATCAGGAATCCTGGCTGCACTCATGCAGATGCTGCAGATTTTCAGGGATCTTTTGCAGCATCCCAGTATCATCCCCAGAAAGGAGCTGCTGGTGCTGTGGCTCTGCTAAAACTTTCCTTCTCGGCAAACCTGAGTTTGGTTCACTCAGAGAGAGAGAGAGAGATTAGTTAGGGTAGCAGAAACTGGGTAACAATGTGTCTTCACTAATTGGACCGAATGTCAAAGCCCTTCCCAGGGCATTTGTGGAGGAAAACTAGGGACAAATTGATGGTAGGCAGAGACGTATAAGTAAGAAATGTAGAACTCTAGATACCCGCATACTGATCACACCCCTCTGGGCAGTGGAAAGGAGGTGTTTTTTCCTCTCCGTGCTGTGGTTGCACCCTGCCACAGCCCACCACCAAATCCAGCTGTCTTCTCAGCTCCTTAGGGGGTGGCAGAATAGGCTCAGGCCAAGAGAGTTTTGCGCTGGGCACTCTGACTTCCAGCTTTGTGAGAGGAAGCAGAAATTGATGAGGATTCTTTGATTTGCAGAGTGCGAGCAAGGCCAAGAGGAGCAACGGCCCTCCCACACAGGAGGATGGGCAGACAGGGAAGAGAAGCCGCAGGAGGGCCCGCACCGCAGACTGTCCCTGCTGAGCGCCGCCCCAGCCAGTGGGAGGCCCCTTTCCGTGCAGGCAGTGCCAACGGTGTGCAACTTCTTCCTCTCACTGCTCACAGCCCGGCCCTTGCATCTAAAACTGCCTCACCCTTTCCCAAGACACCACAGAGGAACCTCAGGACACTTGCAGGATTGCCCCTCGCCACCCCGCCCAACCTTACAAGCCACTTTAAACCCCAAAGAGCTCAGTTAAACCCCAGCATTCAGAACAAAACCTGGCCATGCCCCAACAAGACACAATCCATACAGGCAGGAATCGGCACAGCAAAGCTCGGTTTGATGGTGCTGACCAAAGTCAAACTAGGATGGAGCGAAAGGAGGAAGAAATTTGAAGGCAGTGAGACAAGAAAGATCAGATTCATGGTGATGATCAATTTCCAAATGTGTCCCAGCCTGAAAAGACAGAAATTCCTAGAGAAATGGAGGTCTCGCAATTTGGTTTAGTGGTGTGCCTTGAATGAACGATGGCTGGTTTGTTTCCTGTCTCGCAGGGTGTTTAAAACTAAAAGAGGAAGGTGCAAACATAAGAGAAGATGTAACCCGCAGAAGGAAGGAGAGCCTCCCGCCAAGAAGAAAAGACCAAATGAGCCCTACCCTTGTCCAGGGCTAGCAAGAGTTAGCCTCCATAGGGACTAGATAGAAATAAGATTGGGTTTTAGGTTTTTAGTGCTATTTATGCTTAGATTTAGTTGACTGGATAAACATTTCTCAGTTTATTAGTTAATATTCATCAGCATTCTTCAAGATTTACTATTCTTATTAGATTTAGCAATAAATGGAAGAGGTTTGGTGTTGTTCACTCTGCTCCGTCTTTTGTCATTTTGTCTCCATTAAGAAAGTATCTGTCTTTCTCACTAAACCAAAGTTGGTTCCATTTGGTCTTGCTGTCTGGATCAAATTGCTCAAGCCGCGTCTCTTCCATTTGTTTGGTGTTGCAAACACAACATTAGCCCTGAGGGAAGAATCCGGGCACGGGCGTCCTCCCGCAGGCCCAGCTCCTTGCTCAGCGGGCAGCACTTCCGAAAGTGTGTCCCCATTCCTGCCAATGAAATAACAGTGGGATTTCATCCTTTGTTTCCTAAACATCTCAGCTGCGAGTGGAAAGGGAGGCTTGGTTTAATTCAATGAAGTGGATCTAAATGAATGCTCTTGTCTCCTTTGACTTGGAAGGATAAAAGCTCAGGGGTTTTAGACCTTTTTGTCACCAAACAACAGCACTTTCTTTCATTTTGGTGGACAGATGGACTTGACCATCTTGGAGGACTTTTCCAACCTCTCAGATCCCATACAATGAAGATGCACACGCACTGCAAAGAAATCAGGAGCTCAGGTTCAGTTGCTCTTTAAAGGACCAGCTCCCACTCTGGTCCTTGACCAACCTCCTGAGCTAAAGCAAAGCAGGTGTGAACATTGTCCTCTCACTCGTCACAGCATCGGGATTGGCACCAAAGAAGCATCAAGCTCACTCCTTTCTCTGGCCCAGTGAATGGCACAGCCTTGCAAGGTCCTGGGATCAGGGGCTGGGGAGGATGGGAAGGGGGCAGGGAGAAGGGGAATCGCCAGGCTGGTTCTGGGACGATGCCAGAAGCTTGGCCTTGTCTGATGGAGCCAATGCAGGTGGCATTCGGAGCCTACAAAGGATTTCCTTTGCAGTGGGCCTTGTTAACAGCGGTCCCCTCAGTTGCTCTGCGTGTGTGTGTACCAAGAAGGCTGGGAAGGAAGTAAGATTTGCTTTTGCCTGACATTAGGCAGGAAAGCAGTCAAACCGGCTGGGTTTTGCCATATCTTGGAGCTAAGAATTAAAACAAATGTTAAGGTCATTATCGTGAAAAAGTAAATCCTTTAGTGATAGTCTTTTAGAGGAAAAACACAACCTTTTGAGATGAATATCGGACTTCCTCAAGGGATCTGGAAGAAAATCATAGGAATTGTGCCTTAAGTGTTTAAATCTGCGTTAGCTGTAAAGCAATTGTCAGTCCCACAGACTTTTATTCTCAGCATTTTTGAGGTTTTGAGTGATTGAGGTATGAGGTTTTGATCCTTTTTTCCCTACTAAGTTCCGTATTACTTTGATCTGCTCTTTATTTTAAGATGTATTTTTATGTGCTTCTAAACAAAAGCTTACTATAAAACCCAATCATCTTCAAAGAATAGGAAAAGACAAATTTCAATATTGGCAGACATTATAGACAGTATTCTAGTCTTTGTATGTTGGAGATAGCCATTTTATTATGTTTTACAGCTCTTGTCTTGTAGCCGTGAGAGACTCAACATTTAGATATTCTCATGTGCCTATCTTCTAACAGTTGACATTGTTTTCCTTTCAAATCCCACCATCTGTTTCTTCATATCTCTTCCTGTTTTCATATTATTTCTTCAACTAAATAACTCTCTAGGTTTATAAAAAGAGTCTCTATTAGTGTCTTAGTTTGAAAGACAGGTGTCTGCGATGGAAAGCCAGAGCATCCCCTGGAATGGAGAAGGTAAACCCCCTCTGTCTGAATTATTATAATTTTGAAACTAAGGGCTTCTCAGGCAAAGGTTTGGAGGTAGCAATAACAGTTCTTTACTAGTCTGTATAACAAGGCAAACAAAATGACAACTACAGCTCTAACAACAAAACAGAACCAGGAGCCTTGTGACAGCCTTCTCAGCCGAGTTGGGAAGGGATGGACGAGAAGCTTTGCTTCCCAAAACCCCGGGTGCACTCTGATCCTCAGGACTCTAGGGAGCACCAAGCTGGAAGGGCAGGAAATGAGCAGAAATGCCGGGCTGGGGAATGAGATTTTCAGAAGCTCCGCAGTGGCAGCTGAACTGGGGTGGGATGTCCCGGCAGGGCAGGGGGTGCGAGGCTGCAGCGCAGCAAAGACCCGGGGTAGTGGCCAAGGAGAGGCGGGGGCGGGACAGCGGCTCCTGCAGGGCAGGAAAAAGTGAGCTCAGAACCCCTGGTCACACGAGCAGATGGTGGTGGATCCCTAGGACTGGGCTCCAGTGATGACAGTGAATTCTCCCCTCAGTGAGCAACAGTTTGACCGTGCTCCCTCCGGTGCTGAGAGTGAGAGAGCACAGCAGCCCCAGCCCCGTCCTTTACCTGCCCCCAAAACTCACGGTACTTTCCCCCTCTGAGAGAAAACAAAACTCCCAGAGACAAATTAAGTCCAGCCAGGTGTCCTTTACCTAGCCCCCAAACTCTTAGTATTTTCCCTCTGTGAGGGAAAACGTCCAGAGACAAAAGAAGTTTAGCCAGGTGCTTCACTCCTCTCCTCTGGACTCTTTTGTTTTTTGCTTAAGTACCCATAAGTACCCAGTAGTTAGTTTCCTAGCAATTTATGGGAAAAATTCTATAAGTAAAAAAAGAAACAAATCTAATCCCCAACAACTAGTTACTTAGAATAACAAAAATACAAATCACATGGCTCAACACATGAAGTGATAAATGAAGCAACGGAAGATATAGCATATGGTAATTATAATAAATGGCTTAACTGAAAATTTGTAAAATTAGTACCTCATCACTCATTTTGACTTGTCTATCTTATTTAGATGGAGATGTCTCACCGTTTTGCTGTAATTTAGCTTTAATGACATCTCTGTTAAGTAGATGCCTGTTGAACAGACAAGCATTACTTAAATAATGGCACTTCAGCAGTGAATTAACTTTCTTCTCCACAATTAAGTAGCTGTTCATCACATTTATCAGCTCACTAAATCATCTTTCTGTATCTTCATTATTATGTATTAGGCACATACCGTGGTAGGCCATGCAGTAACTCCTTTCCAGGACTAGGTTTGAGTCCTTTACATACTGATGGTACTGGGGAGGAGAGGATAGTAGTAACTACTCAAAAATCTGAGGATGGGTGATGTTTTGGGTTATGAAGGACAAAGGAACATACTTGACTGATGCAGTAATAAAATGTTGGGTTATTATAATGGTGTGTTGTCTCTACAGCTGCTTTACTCACATTGCATACATACCTACAAGCTTCATATTCTGTTCCAGATTTGCCAGATTCAGATTAATTTTATTTTGCAGTGTTCATTTTCGGATGGAGAACAGGAGAAATTAAGCTTTCTTCAACTTTTTCCATGTTACTTACAGTAAATGTTTTCTAAAACCTGAAATTCACAGAATCACAGTTGTAAAGGGTCAGTAAAATCATGAGTTCAATTATTTAGATTTCTCATGTACCATGCATCACAAAGTTTTATATGGTTAATCCAGTTTTAAGCCAAACACATGGAGTTTAAACCAAACAAGTGGAGAAGAAAATAACCATTTAGTTTTCATCTGAATGTGCTTTAAATTTTTTTGTTCCAGTGATTAACCACTTCAATTTTGATAGAGAAATGGCTTTTTTTTGTATTTTATGGCTTTAATTTCAATTCATTACTATTGTGCTTACCTTGAGTCACTTCATTCTTTGTTACCTTTCATTTCGCCCTGATGAGATACAAGTACATCCTAATAAAGTAATCTTTCGTCTTTCTTTTGGTTGCCAGTCAAACTGAACTGATAAAATTCTAAGTTTCTCTAAGGTTTTATCATTTCTTCAGAGTTGTTGAAAAGTTTTCTTTTCTACCCCTCCCTGTTCACTGAAACACACAGATTAGTTAAGTGGATGGGGCCACTGGTGGCCATCTAGCCCAACCTCCCTGCTCAAGCACAGTCTGCTAGACCAGTGGTACTCAGGATGTTGACAGCTTTTGAATATCTCTGGAGAAGGAGACTCCACTACATCTCTGGTCAATCAATTCCAGTGCACAGTCACCTGCACTGTAAATAAGTTCTTCCTCATGTTTAGGTAGAACTTCCTGTGCATCACTGTCTGCCCACTGCCTCTTGTCCAATTGCTTGGCACCACTGAGAAGAGCCTGGTCCATCTTCTTGGGACTTTCCCTTCAGGTACTGATAGACATTGATAAGATCTCCTCTCAGTTCCATCTCCTTGAGGCTGAACAGCCCCAGCTCCCTCTGCCTTTCCTCATAAGAGAGATGCTCCCTCGGCCTGCTAGCAGTGCTTAGCTATTGCTAATGCTTAAACTAATTGATTAAAAAAAATTAAAAATCACAGTTTTTCGTATTGATAGCAGAACTGAACATTTTAGTCCAGTAGGTACTACTACTTCTTTTAAATACTTCTGTGAAATGCAGCCTAGGACTCCACAGAAATGACAAATTTCATACTAGTGTATGTACACTATAATGTGTGTAACAAATTATTTGACTTCTCTGTTTTCTGTTTTCCCTTTTTCCTGGGACTAGAACGCTTTCCAATGTATTTGCCTGCTTTTCTTCCTCTTGTTTCCAAGGGTTCTGAAGTGTACCATGACAACATATTCCAACAAGTCTTCAGACAGATGATCTTTTATAACAAAGGGAATCTGCAAATATGACTTTATTTTAAAAATAGTACCTCTTTTCAATTTTCATGTCCTTTTGCTAGTGCTAAGACCTGCTCCATAATCAATGAAACCAAAATTAGAGCTCTCTCAGGAATAACTTACCTCTTATTTTTTTTCTTTTTAATATTTTGAGGTTTTTATAGCTGTATGTTTTGCTGCAAAACTGTTTCCAAAAGTATTAGCATCATCATCTGGCATACATTTCTGTGTGCACTGAGCAGTTTCTGGATTTCAAATTAGGTAGTACATTTCTAAAAGTTTAGCCAGGCTGAGCAAAGAATATCTGTTCGTTATTGTGATTCAAATACAAAGACAAAAATTTTGTTCATGTAGTCTAATAAATTAATAAAGTAATGCATTTTTTCCTGAAATAAATAGTGGCTACAGTTTCTCAAGATTTGCAGTAGGGAGATACTGACTTAAGGTGATAGAAGTAGTGATGTTCTCCAGATTGGAGATATATTTTTTTCCAAAGCTAGCTTTTGTTGATAAAGAAATTAGTTATATGCATTTATATGAAGAAAATTACTACAATATCTCCAATAATTTTAAGATAAACAAGAAACAAACAATTTACTAGGCAATCTGCAAAACAGAAATATTAACAATTAAGTAAGTAGAGAAGAATATCTTCTATTTCTCCTTTTAGGCAACACCCTAACTGGGATCCAGTGATTGAATTGTGCATTGTTAATTACAAAAGCTTCGAACCATAAGATTGAAATTCCGTCTTTTTGCAAGTGGATCAATGTTATGCTTAAGAATAATCCAGAAGTAGTGCACTGCAGAAAGGCAGTCCTGGAAGAGAAGCAAAGAGCTTCATCCTCCAAGAAATGCATCTGAAAATTTTAGATCAGTGCAAGTCAAATAGTTGGATGGAAGAGACAGATAAATTTAAGTACATGACACATGGGACCATTTAAGTTCTTGCAAAAACAGAGCCTTGAATTACAGCTCCTTGAATTACATACCTCCTGACAGCAAAGAAAGCAATGTTCATTTTGGTCACATGTTTGGAGGCTGTGTATTAAAATTAATACCCAAAATTTCTGGGTGATTTTTGGTGTTCCAGATGAGGCACCTAAAATAGTTTAATTAACTTAATCAACTCCTCTGTAATCATGTTTCTGGGATAATCTAAATTTGTGCTATTAAGTGAAAGAAGATGTGAAGATTTTTTCACTGCAAGTTCAATAGTTTTAACCTCAATTTAATTACCATTTTAATATAAAAAAGAGATGTACAGTAAACAATAAGATATTTTTAAAAAACTTAACCTCTGAACTGGAAAACTATCACTATTAGCAGTTGGGCTATTGTGAAAAATCTTAACAAACAACATTTTGGCAACAGTTCTCTTCTCCCTGTGCTGAACAGCCTAAATTATTCTATTGGTAATTTTCCTGTATCCATCACCTTTTCTCAAATGAAAGCCGCAGTTAAGAGTAAACTCTCCAGCTCTATATAAAAAGTTTCCCCAGCTGGATCTGATAAGCACAAAGCAGGAGGTTTTTCAAGTAAGTTCTGTTATGTTTAGCTTTCTTTCCTACATCATTATGCTAAAACATCAAAAGCTGTAAAATGCACAGCATTAAACGTTACACACTTAATTTTAAGGTAGGAGAGGTTGAATTTGAAATAGTGATCCTAATTTATCATCCCATAATTTTCCACTGGTTCTACAAGTTCCATCCACCTTCTCATCTGGTGCATTCTTGGTACTGAAACAGGGTATCCAATTCAGCTCAAAAGGAAAAACTTGTTTTGCTTGGAAAAGGAAAAGGAAAAACTTTTGTAATATCATTATGCTTCAGTTTCCTGGTCAAACATACTATATTCAATATTTATCACATAACTTTAAGGCTATTTGCTTCACAAACAATAACAACATACCATAGGCAGACTCATGTATTCAAAAGCTAATTTAGGCAGCTGTAGTTTAGGTATTGTTCCACATAGTATTCTATTATAGCATATTACTCTGCCTTCTATTAGGCTGGTCTTGCTTTATCTAGTAGAGAACCAGGATGCCAGCTGAACTCCAAACCTTGTTACTAAAAATATGTCAAGTGGGTCAGTCAGGATGTGAAGCCAAAAAAAAGAACCACTGCAAGACTGTTCTGTGGTGTCTGATCTGTGCTCACAGAAGCAGTCTATGACCTGAAGCACACATTGTTGTAGCACTGCAGATTTGCTCCTTTTGTCTTCTCCTGGGGGACAGGATAGAGTGTGGTCTCTCTGTATGAAACAGCCTGTCACAGTCTGGCGGTTAAGAAAAGTGGTTCATTTAAAGTCATGCTCAGCTCCTGTAGGCAGGACTGGTTTTCCTTAGAACAGACTCTTTACCTACCAAATCTGTAACCAGTTTGTGCTGAAGTAGGTTTCTGCAAACACCCCAAGGTAAAAGGATAGCATTTTACTGTGTAAGCCTGTCTCATTCTGGCTTTTGCTGCTTAAATTCCTGAAGTATTAACACTGCATTAAGAGAACTTATTTGGATTGTTCAACTCGAGGGTTTCTTAAAAATGAAGCTAATTCAGAAATATGAAACTGCATTAGCTAGAGTTTTCTTCAGTTATCATTCCACAATTGGTTTTCTTTTATGTGGAAAATGCTGCATGTGTATGAAGAAAGTTATTAAATTAGCATAAACTAGTGTTATATTGTTCATGCTCTCACTGATGTGGAATAGTATTGCAGATATTTTTGTGGGTATTGTCAAATATACTACAAATCAATTATTCTTCACTTTCAGCTCCAACAACCTGTTGGAATACAGTGAATGGCTGTCAAGCCAATGAATGTTACAGGGACCAACAGAAGGCTACTTGATTGGTATGCTTGCAATTCTGCAGTGTGTGAGACAGCAATTATAAATCATCTGCTGTAGCAAGAATTATGTATTCACAGCATCAAACCTCTGAGCAAAATTTACCTGATACAATTCAGCACAATGACATCTGAAGAAAATGAATGCATTGGATACAGGAATCTGCATAGGGCAATTTTTGCAATGAAAACAGATTATCACAAAATAACAGTGTAAATTGATGACACATTGGAAAGTGCCATTACAGAAAAGTTAGAATTGTCACATAAATGAAGCAGAACAATTTATCCACAGGGTTTCAGAGAATTAATGGAAGGTAATTACTTAAAATTTCAGACTCCTTTGAAGTAACTATAATTCTCCATACAACAATTTTCTCACTGACAAAACAAATAAAATCTTCAGATAATAAGTAGAAATAGTGATTTGCAAAAGCTGTAATTGATTGCATTTCCTGGAAAGGCTTTATAGGCCGCAACATATGATAAAGTAAGTTCCCTTTTGAAACTCTTATTCATGCAAGCAATCCTCACTCATACAAGTAACTACAAGAAACTTAATGTGTCTTCTAATGAACATATACACAAACCAGATCCCACTATCATAAAAGAGACCTAGAATAAAAAAGATTAGTTTGTACGTTGGACTCTGTGAGTCTGTGTAACACACAGGTCTGTGAAAAAGTATGTTTAAAGCCTACACTGATGCCTTTTTTAAAAAGCAGTATCATGTTTATGTAGCTGTAAGAAGATTAAAATACAGATAATATTTAGAGCATAATTGTTGAGTTAGGTCGATATGCAAAGCAATGCTCATATTTGCATTAATACAAAAATCTTACATAATAACATCACTGCCAATCCTTCTTCTATGCAGCTGTTAACCATGGAATGTATTTGTTGTCCCTACAGAAATTAAGTAAAGGTAGTGTGTTGCTTTTTCTCCCTGATATTTAGGAATGGAAAAATTTTCACAATGTCAAAATTTTAAATATATTAATGTACTCAAGCAATTCTTCCCTATGACTTCTCATTTAAAAAACTCCAAACAATATAACGTAAACTTAATACATTAAAAATGTAATAGTGTTTCAGGGTACACATACACTTAGCTTTTAATCAGGTTGGGTTTTCAATCTTGGCTTTTTTAATCTGTTTAGGCTGAACAGAGCAAGAAATAACTAACAGAACTGTCCCAACCCACACAGAATGCCACTAGATTCAGTGCAGGTCAGGTGAATGCCAGCAACATACTCTCATTTCCCCACAAAATCAGTTTCACTGAAAAGTGAATGTAAGTGCATATAACAATGTTTTTTCGAGAGAACAAAATATTTACAAGACACTGCATTCCCTGTGAAGCCCCAGGATCCCCTGGGCAAAATAAATAACCCATTATAAATAAATGCTTGGCTACTCTCATTCTCCACATTAAATCTTTACAATTAATCTCATTTTTTGTAAATACATTGCTACATAAAACATAGAAGAGGAAATTAGCAACAGCTGACTACCCCGTATCCGAAGTACAAAAGCTGATCAGTAATGTTAAGTACTTGATGGAAGTTCCATGTGAAAACATCTACCTCTTGTGCCCAAAGTTGGAACTGCCACAGGCAATTTTCATTAACCAATAAAGAATATTATTATTTCCCTTCAATGTTGATTCATGCTAATAGTATAATTCTTCACACTGTAAGGATAACGTGGAACTTTGCACAATCCTTTTCTCTCTATGGACTTAAAAATCAGGGCTCAGTGAAGGACAGGGTCTCTTATGGAAGAAGGCCATGGCAGGAAATCACCACGTAAAAATAGCTTCAAAAGCACCTATTTCTAATGCCACTAAGTTAAATTAGATGCCAAAGCTAAGTTTACTTCAAAAATCTTAGAGTAATTTCAAGTGCAAAAAGTGCCTGATGAATATGAATTTTTATTTTCTTGCTAGGAGGCTTAATTTTCTGATTTATTTAATGTGGGTAGAAATGAGTAAATAGTATCAATATCTTTAGAGAACCAGATGTGGTGTCTTTAACCTGGTGTTGTGGAGATGTTGGCAAGGTTTTCTATTTCGTATTCCTCCAACCTTCTTCTAAAACTTCATTTTATAGGTAATTTATTTATGATTTACCATTTTCTGATCCATGAAGTTTTCATACTTTTTTTGCCCTTATTACTTTATAAGAGATTTTCTGTACTGTTTCCATGTCACAGTCTCAATTAAAAGAAAGTCAGAAAGGCCAGACTGGACCAGAACAAGAGGCCATCTCTTAGTGTACTGCCTTCAAAGAGGAAAGATTTGAGATTTCCCCCAACTTTCCTTTATGTTTGGTATCAAATTTCTAAGGTATGGGAAGTTGACTGCCACTCAGAGAAACTAAAAAGGAGAAAACAATTTACAGAAAGAAAGGAAGAACAGTATTGATTTAGGTCTAAAGTAGTAGAGAAGGGAGGTGCTTAGGTAGCCGAACTATTGAGTTCCTATACAGCTTTAAACTTACACCTACTATTGTTTCATGAAGCCGGAAAGCTTATCTCCACTTAGAACTGAGTTTTGCTGGTATACTCTGTTCTGCTGTTTGTAACTGCCTACCTCCTAAAATAGGAGTGCCTAAATTCAGACACGCTTCAATGCATTTGCAAGAACTTGGGTAAAAGTAGCCTGCTCCTTTAATTACTAACTCTGCTGAAATTAATTTTTGCTGAAAAATATTCAAGTCCTCAATTTTTTTGAAACGCAAGTACATAAGTATCATAGAATCATTAAGGTTGGAAAAGACCTCCAAGATCATCAAAGGTAACCTTTGACCAATCACCACCATGCAAAATAACCAAAGTACCACATCCAGTCATTTCTTGAGCATCTCCAGGGGTGGTGAATTCCCACTTCCCTGGGCAGTCCATTCCAACGCTTAGATACTCTTTCAGTGAAGAAATATCTCCTGATGTCCAACTGAACTGCCCTGGTGCAGCTGGAAGCAATGTCCTCTCATCCTGTCTCTTGTTGCTTGGGAGGAGATACCAACCCCCACCTGCCTACACCCTCCTTTCAGGCAATTGCAGTGAGAAACAAGGTCTCCTCTGAGCCTTCTTTTCTCCAGAATAAACAACCCCAGCTCCCTCAGCCACTCCTCACAGGACTTGTCCTCCAGACTCTTCACCAGCTCTGTTGCCCTTCTCTGGACTCCTTCCAGGATTTCAACGTCTTTTTGATCATGAAGGGCCCAAAACTGGACACAGCACTTGAGGTGTGGCCTCACCAGTGCCCAGCACAGGGGGACAATCCCCGCCCTGCTCCTGCTGGCCACACCATTGCTGATCCAGGCCAGGATGCCATTGGCCTTCTTGGCCATCTGGGCACAGCCTGGCTCATGTTCAGTCACTGTCACCAGCACCCCCAGGTCCTTTCCAGACACTCTGTCCCAGCCTGTGGCCCTGCCTGGGGTTGGTGTGACCCAAGGGCAGTACCCAGCCCTGGGCCTTGTTGAACCTCACCACCGTGGGCCTTGTTGAACCTCACACCATTGGCCTCAGCCCATGATCCAGCCTGTCCAGATCCCTCTGCAGAGCCCTCCTGCAGAGCCTCCAGCAGATCAGCACTCCCACCCAGACTGGTGTCACCTGCAAACATCCTGAGGGTGCACTCAATCCCCTTGTCCAGGTCACCAATGAAGGCATTAAACAGGACTGGCACCAGTACTGGTGACCAGCCATCAGCTGGATATAACTCCAGCTGCCATTCAGCCAGTTTTTCACTCAGAAAAAAAGTAAAAGAACACCCATCCAAACCATGGACTGTCAGCTTCTCCAGGAGAATCTGTGGGATTCCAGAAGCTGTGGAAGAGAGTATCAAAGCTTTACTGAAGTCCAGGTAGAATACATCTATAGTTTTTCCCTCATCTATTCAGCAGCCTATTCTGCTCACAGGCTGCAAAACTGCCAGAATTCAACTAGCGTTTAGACAATACTCTCAGCCACTTGGTGGGACCTCCCCTCTGTAGGGATAGGAGTTGGCCCCAGAATGCTAAAAAAATAGCTTGGTAACTGCAGAAGAGAAGCTGCAATTTGGTGTTTGTCTCCCTGTTTTCAGAGAATTGGGCATTGTATACTAAGCTGTATGGAAGAAATGCTTTTGTCAAAGCAGAAGAAAAGTGTTTGGCATTAAGGGGAAGTCTCAATGCTTTAACTTTCTTCAGTTCCCCCAATCCAAAATCTAACTGGGCATGTGCATGGGTGAGGCGGTGTTCTCCAATGCTCAGTGTTATCTTCTGCCCTAGAAGCAAAGCCCAATAGACAAAGCTCTGCTGAGGAGAACCAGACACAGACCACCCTTGTCATTGTGTAGCTGTATTCCCCGCTGTCCCAGCTGGATTCCTCACCCCGCTCCCATATCCCCATTATTCAGAATAGTTTGTCTATGCTACGTGCTCAATTTTGCAGTTACAAAGTAGTTCAAACTGTTTCTCAATGTCCTGCTAGACATGCTCCTTTTTTGCAACACTGACCATTACTTTGGCTTTGCTCATCCCATCCATCTCTTTTTCTAATTGAATAATTTTGACAAGCCTTGCTTGTTGTGAAGTAACTCAGACCACTAACAAGCAATGTTTTAGCTCTGTAAAAACATTTTTCTCTACCCAGTAAAAAACGGTAATGGAAATGCAGCTGTCTTCTTTCACTAGCATTTCATGACTCAGTCACTAATGATAAAAAGAAGGAAGAAATGCAGACATCAAAGACCACGGAAGCAGAACTTTCTGATGGGAATGGTGTCAAAAGGTTGGCATGACACATTGGCAAATCTCTAAATGTTTTATTAAAATCTGAAAGGAAGTATGTCTAAGACCTCTTCTACTCTTAGATACTAGTTGTTCGTCTGATATTTGAAGAATACACCTATCTTCTAAGATACTATTTCATTTCCAATAAACTTCCATAGAAAAGCTTTCCTCATTTAACTTATGGAACAAACAGGTATAGAAGGCCAAATAGGATTTTGCCTCATCAGTATCATCTTATCTCATATTGCTTTCATAAGAAAAGGAATGACTGAAGTAGCTTGGAATCTAGAAACAAATCCCTGGATTGTAGTTCATTGCTTCAGAGAAAAAGGAATTTTTGTGTGATATTTGCTGTTTTGACTCAAGCGATTAGACGGAGGGAAGAACTGCTTTGTGAAGCACTTTGTGGATCTAATAACCATGCAGCACCAAAGCATTATAAATGAAGGATCAGATAACCAGCAAGCTGGGACTTGGTGTCCCTGAGAGCAGAATAGATGGGTCATCCTTGCTGTATCAAGTCATCAAGTACATAGCAAAGATAGCCATGGTAGCCCTATAAACATCTTATATTTTTTTAAGACTCATCGCAATGGTTTGGCAGGAGAAAACACAATTTTTTTTTTACAGTTTCAAAAGAAATATCAAACAAGACCTGGAGGGATAGATAAGGCTGAAAACAGAAGATGCTTCTGTTTTTCTCTCAAATAAAACAGGAAGCCTGAAGGAAGTGCCAGCTTTTGTGATCAGAAGGGGATGTACAGCCTGGCTTGCATCATATGTGGCATTCTCCACATACAGATAAAGTAGGGAACTGATGTGTCCCTTATAAGAGAAAGCAGAAATAGAAAGGAAGCATGACTTTAGCTCCATTCTACCAGACTATCAGCCTTTTGAAGTTGAACCATTCCATGTGCTAATTTCTTTCATGCTCCACACAATTTCTCATTTTTCAGCTTCTGAACTGTGTTATAAAAGGAATATCTACACATTTCCATGTGCTGCAATAGGAAAAATGAACTGAAATACATAAGGTAAGAACAGATGCACCACCAAAGGTTTATCTAGCCTCAGATACTTGTATTACCAGAATCAGATTCTTAAGGAAGAATATCAGAACAAGGAAACTACATAATGATATTTCTCTCAGGAGTAAAACTGTGGTACAGGAACCTCCTGAGCCAGCAATGTTTCAATACCCTTTGTATTCAATAACATTTTCTTTCATAATTTTGTCTTGTTCTTTGAACTTATGGAAACCTCTGCATCAACAGTACTTCATGGCAACTATCAAAGTGCATATTCAGTTGTGCTGCAGGACAAATATCTCTTTATTTTGGACCTACAATCTACTGGTTTCATATGGTAACTCCTAACAGATGGGATAATGAGTCTCATCCTCTGTGAAATTCATGAATTTATAGATATAGATCATAAACCAGAATGATCTCTATCAAATGCCTATTTTCTGGGCCACAGAGTTCAAGTCTATTGAGGCTTTTTACCCCCATATCTAAGTCATTTTTTATCTTGATCTCTCTGTATCATTTCAAGTTTTGTTAAATACATCCTCAGATGCACTGAACAGAACAAACTACAAATTTGTTTATTTAAATGAAGCCTCTGCTCTAAAAAAGGCTTGTGAACACACACTGAAAATATCTTCAACAGTCAGAGCTTATAAATGTGCATTATAATTCCTTTATTTTAGTCTTTAAAACAATAAATGAAAGAAATCTACTTTTACATACTCCTAAGTAAGTTCCTTTTTAAAAGTATGCAAAAAATATGTATTTGCATGATTCAGTGAGAGTAAAAAGAATAAAGTATCAGACACATAGTCAGATATTGTCATTAAAATTTCACTTAAACTATTTATTTCTTCTTAATTTATTTATAAATAATATAGACTTTCTTTTACTGTATAAACACCATTCTATTTGAATAGTAAATGCAATTAAAAAAATAAAATTATCAACTTAATAATCATGATCAGGAAGTTTATTAAAATGATAAATTTTAAAAGGATTTTTTCACATAAGTGACTATGAATTCTCCTTAATTTGAATTTCCTACATTTTTCTGAGAAACAGGACATCTTGTCTGAGAAATAACTCTTAATCATAGGAAAAACACTTAAGATTTAGTAAACTAACACATGAGTTAGCTTTGGAATCTCAGCTGTAGGGTCCTGAGAAGCCCTTATCTCATTCCAAAACAAATCAGAGATATTGTTCAACAGAAGACACATTTCCATGGCTTTGCAAGTGCCAGATTAGGAATGGTTGCTATTCAAACATTACTGAAAGGAAAGTGTCTGGCAAAAAAAATGCTGGTTTGTTTGGTATTTTCCCCTTGTCTGAAATTATCTTCTGTGTGTCTAGTGCTATTTCCAAGATGTTATTTCAATTTTCTCATTCCTGGTCTGCCAAGAAAATAATTTATTGACCCTTTCACCCCTTTAATACACAAGTGCTCTTGAGTGTAGCAATTGCTTACAGACCTTATTCTCAGACAGTTTCATTATGTTCTTTCCAGAAACTATTTATAAATTATCATAAATCAGGAAAAAAAAAATCTGTTAGGATAAGTAATGCAAGTGTTTCACCCTTAGGAAAGTGTGAAGAATAACCATTTTAGGCATTACGCCTTTAATTTCTCCCTTTGTTTCTCCTCCAATAAGAGACTATCCTAGGTTTCTCACACAAATCCTATTGCATTCTTGTTAAGAATTGTATCTTCTGCGACTACCACCTGAAAGAGCCATCATAGTTTTCTAAGACTTCATTCGTCCTTTTTGCTCATTCCAGTTTCTAAAACCAACTTTCTGCTTTTCTCTTATTTAATTCCATGTTCCACTTTGTATTTTGTTTTCAAATACACCAATACATCAATTAATCAGTAACAAAATCAATATGAGGTATAATGTGAGCCCGCTACTGAATGGAACAGGGACCCAGTGACAGAGGTTGCACAGAAGGCAGAATTACTGAATATCTTCTTTGCTTCAGTCTTCACTGCCAAGGCCACCCCTCAGGAATTCTCACCCAGAAGATCGGGGAAAAGGTCTGGAAAAAGAAAGACTTTCCTTTGGTTGAGAAGGATTGGTTAAGAGACCATTTAGTCAAACTTGACATCCACATGTCCAGAGACCCTGACAGGATGTATCCATGCATGCTGAAACAGCTGGGGGACACCACTGTGAGACCATCTTTGAAAGGTCATGGAGATCAGGAGAGGCGTGGAGGGCTGGAAGAAAGCAAACGTCACCCGAGTCTTCAAAAGGAGCAAGAAGGAGGACCCAGGAAACTACCAGCCAGTCAGCCTCAGCTCAACCCCTGGGAAGGTGACAGAGCACCTCATTCTGGAGACCATCTCTGTCCACATGGATGAGAAGATGATGATCAGGAGTCGTCAGCGTGAAGAAATCACATTTGCTCAGCCTGATTACCTTGTACAATGAGGCAAGTACCCGGACGGATGAGGGGGAAGTAGTGGATATTGTCTACCTCAACTTCAGAAAGTCTTTTGACACTACCTCTAATGATAGGCAAGCGCAAGGTCCTGCTCCTGGGGAGGAACAGCCCCAGGCACCAGCACAGCCTTGCGCTGACCTGCTGGGGGGAAGCTTGGAGGAGAAGGACCTGAGGGTCCTGGTGGACAATAAGCTGTCCGTGAGCCAGTAGCGTGTCCTGGTGGCCAAGAAATTCAATGGAATCCTGGCGGAACATTAGGAACAGCATTGCCAGCAGGTCATGGAAGGTGATCCTGCCCCTCTATTCAGCCGTGGTGAGGATACAGCACTACAGATGTTCCGGGCTCCTCAGGACCACAGAGACATGGAGCTCCTGGAGCAGGTCTGTAGGAGGCTGCAAAGATGATGGGGGACTGGAGCACTTCACTCATAAGGAAAGGCAGAGGGAGGTGGTTTTGGCTAGCCTGGGGAAGCCTGACAGGGGATCTATCAATGTGTAAGTATCTGAAAGAAGGATGCCAAGAGGACCAGGCTCTTCTCAGAGGTGCTAAACAACAGAATGAGAGGCAATGGGCAGAAACCAGAAGTTCTACAAGAACATGAGAAGAACTCCTTTACTGTGAGGGTGCCTGAGACCCAGAACAGATTGCCCAGAGAGGGTATGGAGTCTATTTCTCAGAAAAGAGATTATTCAAAAGCTGACTGCACACATTCCTAAGTACCATTGGTCTAGGGAAACCTGCTTGTGTAAGGAGGTTGGACTAGATGACCTAGAGTGGCCCTTGCCAACCCTAGCCATTTGATGATTCTTTTCGGTTCCATGATTATTTTTGATTCTGTGATGTTAAACAGCCTGGTTTTTTTTGCTCTATGGGACATGGCACATGCTGCATGCTGTAGAAATAAGGTGACATCTTTGAAAGGCATTGTGCTTCAGCTACGGAGGAAAGGAGCATGCTATATTCATTCAACATCAGTAAAACCTGTTCTGGTACTACTGTAATCTATACCAGGACTAATGCATAGTTGACTCCATGCCAAAGAAATCCCAATGTGCATACAGTGTGCGTGCAGTATGCTAGCCTTCTCTCTTTTGGCCAGTTGCTCAAAATTGCCTATATTCTCTTCTTATAATTGAACATATTGTAATTGCTGTTTATCCAGCAGTAAACTGAATTACAATCTCAATCTCAAGAACTGAATAGAGGTTTTTTGAGAGAGATCTAAGATGACTGGAAGGTACAGAAACACTCTGAGAAGATCTTACAAACCTGCTGTTCTTTTAATAAATATTTATCTCTTTATTTCTTACTTTTAGAAATCAAGCATGCACACAAATATGTATTACCTGCACTAGTGTAGTTTAAAGGTAGAACACGAAGGTTGCAGTCCTTAGTAAGGGTGGCTTGACTTGCTTTAAAAACTCAGGATCCAGTAAGACACTTGAAGTATTCCAACAGTCAAGGCATTTCAAGAGCAGCCTAACTCAGTGGAGCTTCTAGATAATGGCAGCACAATACAGAAGAGATGTTACAATAAACACATAAACCATGTACATGCACCCCCTTCTTAAAGCCATTAATCTAAACTGGACGAAAAAGATCTTTAAATAAATGTACGTTACAAACTGTAACTATCAAACTGAAATATTAATTAAGGCAGACATGTTACAGTATAAATTGTTCATATAGGTACAAGGTTTAAAAAAATATTTCAGCTTCATTACTTAAAGCAGTTAAATATTTTGTTGTAACTGCAGACTCCATGCTTCTCTAGATTTAGAAAAGGAGAAGATAAATTGGCAAACCCAAGCCTATAGTTGTTTCACTAATAGATCTAGGAGGAAACCTAGAATTTATATAAAAAAGGCCAGTCAAGACTAAATCTGTAACTGGTGACTTCCTCAGAACAATAGCTATGACTAGCTGAGGTACTTGAGAGGATCCACCACACCCTGAATTTCTTCTCCTACTTAAAACAAATGTGAGAAAAAGCCAAATGTTTTCATTCTTCAGGAGTAGAGGTTTTTTAATATTATGATACAGTGCAATAAACATTTGAACACAGTTTTCAACATTTAAACCTATTATTTGAGGTCTGTGACCATTCCTCTCATGGGAGTAATGGGAAATTGTTGGCAGTTGATAAGCATTTCCTGCTTTGATATCATATTTGATGGTGCAATATTCAAATATCTGGGGAGATTAAACAATGAAAAAAATAACAAATAAGATTTTCAATTACAGTGAAGTTTAGAAAGCTGGTTCACCTTCCATTTTACATGGATTTTAATTACCATCAAACGCACCAGGTCTGATATCAGTATAAAAGTATCACAGCACTTACTCCATTGGAGATATGTGTATTTTTGTAATAGTTTTTTAATATAATATCAATCTTTTTCATTCCAAGGTATTCTCTATCCAAAAGCAATATCTAGTATAATGTTTTCAGTTCTACTAATACCTGTTTCGCATGTTCATGCTTGAAGAAATTACAAAGAATTCTACAACTGAAGAATTGTTTTATTTTTCAAATATTTTTGCTTTGTGTTCTATGTTTTTGCTTTTTGCTTTCTACTTTTCCTATTCATCATTTAGCTAAAATCATCACAACCATTTGAAGGAATATTAACTGATGAAGTTAAAAGATATATTTACTGTGTAATTTTAGAGTTTACAGAAGACCTGTATAATAAAAGTAATAAAAGAGAGTTTGGAGTCTCATGATTTCAAGAGTTGATCTGTGAGCTACACTTCTGTGAATAACATGGTAGCCAGTCCTGCTAAGAAGGAATCGAGAACTGGAACTTTTGAAAAAAACACTCATTTGCTTTCATTACAGTCACAAGTCTTGATTAACTCAGAGAGAGGCAGATTAAAGTGTTTTTCATGCTCAGGACTACCAGAAGCTGGGTTTATGCCTCACACCGAAAATTCATTATTCCAGGCTGGGGAATGAGTTCTTGGTGCTCAATTTAAAGTAACTTATTATGCATCAGATTTCTAAATCATAACTGAACAAAAAATCGTATTACCAGAAGTTTGGATTGTATCATTACTTATCCTTTATCAACAACATTTACAAGTTAAAACTCTTGCACCTTTGCGTAGAATCTGCAATACCAGCATATTTTGCATAAATGAGAGTCTATCAGCAACATTTACAGCACAAGCAAAGCCTTCAGTAGCTTGACATTCCTCTTATACAGAGAATTCCATTGAAAAATAATTTTCTTACAAATGCATCTCCTGTCTTTTCCATGACAAATAACATACTAATAATCTGAGCCACAAGAGGGCACAAAATAAGCATTTGGCAGCCCAGTGGCCACAAAACGCATATAACTTCATAAAAAACACTGCAAAGTATCTTGTGTAAATGTTTCAGAAAGCCCAGAAAAGTTAATGTGTGTGGGAACTACAAAATTACAGCTTGTTGAGCAATGTAAATCTTTTCCCCTTCAAATGCATATGTCTACAGCACTATGCATGGGCTTTGATGAAAAGGCGTATGTGTTTATCCCTACAAATACGTCTTCCCTTCCACTGAGCCTTGGAAATCACTTCTCAGTACAAGTCACTTCCAAAAGCTGTGCCCGTGCTTATATGTGTACATGCTTGCATGTGTTCACAGTGTATCGCTGTTAACATCTGTGAATGGCAAGTAAGAAACCATGTAATTACCAGACACTAGATAAGTGGATCTGTGAAGGTGGTATGAATAATGGAGGTGAAATCATTTCAGAAAGGAACCTAAGTGGAAAACTGAGAAGCAAAAACATTTTATGTTCTCTCTTTTTAAGCCATCCGTTAATTTTTGTATGCTGCACAAAACTTTGAAATATAGAATGCTATAACCAATGAATGTAAGTGGAGAATTTAGATTTGGAGTAATTTGTATTTCACGATTCTGCAATTCTGACATAATTGCACGGAGGCATAAATTCAATATGCAAGTACTTTATCACTGCATGGTGATTTTGAAGATATAACTTAGGAATAGGCTCTTCATTGAACAGCTGTGGCATATTTCAGTCTAAAAACTATATCAAGAACAGATAGCAGAAGCTCACAGCTAACATTCCTGATAGGAATTTTCAATTATAATTCATAAACCTTCAGGTATTTCTTTTCTCATTTTCAAGACCCTTTCAAGCTCTTCATCAGTGTTACTATTTCCTTCTCTTTCCATATCACAGCCCCATGATCATCCACTTCAATAGCCATTTGTCTTATTTTTGCCATTTATACTCCCACAAATTACTCTGACATATTCTACAAGTCTATTGTTTTCTTTTTCCATCTACTCTAAGATTACTTAAGTAGTACACGCAGTAACTACTACGTAGTAGATATACATGATTAAAAAAAAATAATTTCTTGTACTTAAGGAGTTTCTTAGTGCCAATACAGCCTTATTTATACAAAGAAGCAAGCAGTTTTAACCTCTTGCCTCAGAGAACAAGCAGTCTTAAAAGACACCAGAATAGATTTACCTTACAAAATGTTGACTTGACCTCCCATAGATTACCCCTCCCTACACTATAAGTGCCTGGTACACAAATAAAAGACATAGCTAGCAACCTCTTCATGTAAACAAAACCATATTTGGAGTCAAAGTTCAAGGGCTGTTTCTGTTACAATTTGAAACAAATAGGCATGGTCTGAAAAACAGAGACAATTTCTAAGGACTGCTGACAGGAATTCTCAGATCTTTCTGTAGAGAGAAGTGGGTGTCCATTTTTGTCTGGTTCAGATCCAATTCTCCACAAGCTTACTCTGGTATTTGATCCCTTAAAAATCAGGATGTAGAATCCTCTCTAGTTCTGCATGATTCAGAGGTGTCTGCCTCAAATCAAATCACTGGACGTGTATCAATAGCTTGCACAACAGCTTAAGGTAGTAAGATCTTTCTACAGGGAAAGAAAACTATGATGACTGTTACTGCAAACAATGCAAAAGGCAGAACAAAATTGAAAGCCTAAAAAAACCCCAACAGGTAAAATGGAGAAGGTCAAAAATATTCACACTCGGAATTTTACAATCTAAACCATGACTTTCAAAAAACAGTGATACACAGAAAAAAATCTGAGAGATTATAAAAAAATTAAAACACTGGCACCCACAGAAGGCAGCTATTGAGGACAACTACCTTTCCAGCAGCCCCGTACCCGTAATAAATCCTTCACTGGTAAATCCTTTTGTAAAAAGCTTGTTTCCTTGATATCATCTCAATTTCAATCAGAAAAGTGCAAATTGCTGAAAAGCAAGTTAAAAATAGAGAAAATATGAGGAAAAATAGAGAAATATGAGAATCCCCCCCCCCCCCCCCCCCCCTTTTCTTTTCTTCTGCGAAAAAGTATTGATTGTGAACAGGTAACCTATTGGAAATGAGTTCAGTTCTAAGGACGAAAAGGTTGCAATCCACCAGCGTATGTCAGGAGAGGGAATGAAGGGCGTTCTAATGAACACAGATTATTCCTGAGAGACTAGGGAAAAGATGCACGCAGGAAAACAGGACTGTAAAAGGGGATAGGGAGAAACTTCCCTCAGAAGAGTTCTAACTATCCTTTTATACTTCTGGCGCCTCATACGTAAACAGCTGCTTCTAGTCTAGGTTATTTTACTTCAACCGCCAGCGTGGAGTACCGGCATTGGTAACACGGTCACTAAAAGCCACAAACGAGCTAGCGCTCCAGGCCAGGCTTTGCATTTTAAGGCGCCAGCTGAGGCCCGGGAACCACACGTCGAAGCCCCGGAACCACACCTCGAATCGCGGCCCAGCCCCCGGACACCCCCGTTCGACCCTTCCCCGCCCTCGGCCCCGGGGCCGAGGCTCCGGCCGCACGTCCGGGCCGGGCCGCCCCGCCCCGCGCCGCGTGACCGCCGCGTTTCCGGGCACAGCGCCGGGCTGGCGGCTCCGGGAGCGCCGCCACAGCAACTTCGGCGGGGCGGGGGGCACCACCGGCCCCGGCACCATGTCCGGCAACGGGCTCGCTTACAGCGAGCAGGGCGGAGAGGCGGCCCCCGAGCTGGCGCAGGAGGCGGCGCCCACCGTGACCCCCTCGGCTTCCGCGGCCTTCGGGCTCTTCAGCAGCGACACCAAGAAGTAAGGGAGCTCGCTCGCTCGCTGGGCTCCGGGGCGGGCGGTGCCGGGCTGGCCGGGCGTCCCATGGGCAGGGACAGCCCTCTCTGAGAGCCCTGGGGGGAAGCCGCGCCTCTCGCTTAGCTCCCGCCTCGTGACTCCGCGGAAAAGTTGGCTGGCTTGCGTTTAGAGTGTGCCCTGGTTATCTGTGAACTCTTTCTTTTGGTTTGTTTGAAAAAGTGCTTTTCGTTTCCCCTCTGTTTCGACGGCTAACCGCGGTGAAGTTGTCCCAGTTTTGCCTTCAACTGTGTATATATATGAAGTGTTTCTAAAAAAAAAAAAAAAAAGAATAGTATTTGTGTGAGTTTGTGGAAGTGCAGTGGAGCAGGGCGAGGTGGCCAGCTCGAAGTGGGTGTTAACAGTGTCTTGGTCAGAAGTCAAAATGAGGAAATGGAGAAGGTAAAAAAACAAAACAAAACAACAGCCAAGTGCGCAGAAAGGTGCAGAAAGCTTTCAGCTCTTTAAAGTAAAAGTGTATTGGAGAGGAAGAATGACCAAATGAAAGGATCAAAAGGTTTGCTAAGCTGGAATTGTATTCTACAACAAATTGGAAATCCATTCCAAGAGCAACCAATAAAAAGCACCATAAACTTAGGTCTCATGTACATTAGAAAATCAATTGCTGCGTCTTCAGTTTGATTGTTCTGCACAAAGAGAACATCTGTGCTCTGGAAACCTCGACTGATGTGTTTATTTGTGAGCCACAGCAGAGTAAATCACGAAAACATGAAGCTGCTACCACTCTAATGCTTAGTGCTGTGAGACAGTAGCTGATGGCTCCCCTCAGTTTGCCAGATGAGTCTCATTTCTTTCTCCCCTTCTATTTTGCTAAATACTTCACTTTTTTGTTTTGTACCTGTTCATATTTTCACTGCTGTAGTATAAATGCCCTTCTGTGGATCTGTGTGTTTTAGCTGATTTATATTGTTTACACCTTTCTTTTTTTGTCCCCTTCCATAGAAACAACTTGGCACTTGATTTCTAAACCATTATTTTGCTACTTTCTTTTTTCCACGGGGTGAAAGGTGTCCTGTTCATTGATCATGGCCATAATTTTCTACATAACTCCTAAACTTAGGACTGTTTTGCTGGTGAAGTATATCTCTCTGTTTTATTAGATGCAGAAGCTGAAATGAGTGATTCTACCCAAGGCTCCCCAGTGATCACAGGGAGAAACAGCTCTGGGGTCCTGAGATGATTTGTACATGTGTATGTATATGGATGTCTTTTAGTGTGGAAGAACCAGAGCAGCTGGTTGAGCTGCCAATATGTGAGCATGGCAAATTAATTTATTGCTCCTCTACACTTGCTCTTACACTTTACAGGAGTGTAATCCTCTAAAGGAATGACTTGAGAGGAAAACAGACATTGCTGTCTGTGGTCTTTTGTAGCTGACTAGCGAATTCTTGCTGAAATAGGGCTTTATTCACAATTCACTTAACGCAGTTCACTTGAGCTTAGCACTTGTGTGGTTAAGCTCTGAGTATGGATTGGGTAGTTGAGGAACAGACGCTGTGAAGGGAGGGTGATTTGTGTAGTGTGAAGATTTGAGTAGCATGAAAAAGCCACTGGACTGCAAGCGAGGGTTATTGTTAGAAAAGCAGACTGTGTGGCACTCTAGTTGGGAAGTGCAGTAGTCATTCACCAAGCCATTCATTGTATTTTTAATAGTTCACTCTAGTAATAGTGCAAAACCTGCTCATCAGAAGGCAATGTAAGAGAATACAGAGAAATGCAAGATGTGTCCTTGCATCTTGTGCATGAAGCTGTGGGTTTAGTGAAGTACTCCACTGGTGAAATGAAAATTACTGTTAGAGCTTTTTGCAGGTTGCTTACTGATCTCTCTAGATTGTCTCTCATCTTTGCTAATATACTCATGTCTTGATATCACAGTGTTGTTTCAGTGCTTGGCAAACTTTTCTTTGTTGCTGAGGAAGGGGGATTTTTCTTAAGGTCTACCGATGATACTAGAAATACCTCTTCTCAGCAGAGGGATATATATATATTTATAAAATTTATGGCCCAGAACATTACTACAGTAACAGTTGGACCAGAACCCGGTGCTTGCCTGTTGTCACCTGATCAGAACAATGTCATGTAGTTAACGTATAAGTATCAATGTTATAAATGGGCAGGAGACACAGTTTCCTCCTTCAAATGCCTTTATTAATAAACAGGGTCTCAAGGGGTGGCTTACACCATTGCTGCTCCCTTTTGTCCACACCGCTGAGGAGGAGGTGCAATCCACTTTGCTGCTTGTGCTGCAGAGTGGGAGTTCTTGCCTTGCGGGGGTTCCAAAGAGCTTTCTTGACTCATGGAGTCCAGGGGTGTCTTGCTCTTTAAGTACTTTGTAAGTTATGGCAAGATACAAAAGCTTATGAAAACCCTCGGCATAAATACCCTTGTGTATGCTAAGTCCAGTGCTGTCTTTGGCAGATTTAAACTTTGAGCTGGCTCGTTTTGGCTAGGGGTTCTTGGTGTTGATGTGGTCCCATCATGCAGCTGGGCTCTTCTAATTACCATAAGGGTGGCAGCAGCAGCCTGACTGACAGGCCGGTTGTCAGCAGGAAGTAGGAAGAGGATCCGACAGGAAGTGGAGCAAGCAGGGCACAAGCCGATGGGACAGGCTGGTTGCAGGCAAGTAAAGCAGCAGAAATGGAGAGCGGTGATGCCAGGGAGCAGTGATGCCAGGGAGCAGTGATGCCAGGGAGCAGCAACAGCTTGACTTGATGGAAAGGCTAAGTGGGATTTTGGGGTAGGGGATACAGAGTGGACAAAACTGCCAAACAGCATTATAACTCTTGAACTAAATTTAACAAAACATTACAACTCTATAACCAACAACTTATAACTTCATCACCATTCTTATTTATCACATCAAGATACTACTGTAAACACTGTATTGAAAAAGTTCCAGTCTCTTTTCTTTATGTTGTCTGTCTTCTCCTGTGTGCCACGAAGAGGTAAGCGTAGTGTTTATGAAAATAGTGAAGAAGTTTAATACCATTCAGAAGACTGAAGCTGTCTTCAGTCTTGTGACAGAAGGGCCCACACAGAGGCACAAATCCGTATTGGTAAACTTAAATTTGAAATCCAAAGGTCGTCTAATATAAATTAGATACACTCGATGTATCCACTGTAGTGAAAATAAGAAAGGTAAGAATACAGCTTTGGTTTGCTTCTGTGAGGTGACTGTTCAGGAAATGTTCAGGACAAAAGGGAGGAGGGAAAGAGTTTTCTGATCTCTCTGGAGTATTACAACATGTACATAAGAAACAGATTTTTTATTGGTGTTGACTAAACTGAAACTGTTCTTGAATAAGAGATTTCATAACAAATGCATTATACTGCTGTTAGCTTTTTCTGTGAGTATTTAATCCTGACTAAAGAGAACTTGTGGTTTTGGTATGTATTGCTTTAAAAGCCTTTTTGTTAGTTAGATGAATGAAGTGGATCTGGTGTTCAGAGAATGGATTTTTGCATTCATTCTGTTAAGCATCCCAAATAACTAATTAATTGAAAGATCCTACATACCTGAGATGAGTCAGTCTGAACCTTCTTGTGTGGAAAGGGCCCTGTTGCATGACTGGAGAGGCCTGTTGCTCTTCTTCCACTCTTTCACACTTGTCACATGAACTGGCGTGTGTGGTGTTCCTTTATACAGCTTGTGTATTTATGTTTTAAGAATGTGTTTGTGTGTTCAGGTTGGTGGTTTGACACTTGTCTTTGAACTGGTTATATTCTAGATATTCACTTGTCCCACATGTTTCAAAAAAGAAGAAAAAAGGGTCAGATTCTGGTCCCCAGAGTAATGGAAACAGTCTGCAGAGAAGTCTTTGCCCACAAGAGAAGTTTTCAGCAGAAAAGTTGTAAAAGCCAATGGGTTATGTGAATCTCACAGACAAGCTGAATCCAGCATGTGGGCCTCAAGCTATTTCTGTGTGTTCTAGACTGATGGACTCCGTGCAGTAAGCACTGCATAGCTGGAATCTCAAAATCTCCTGTTTAGTGTACAGAAATCCTATGTGATTCACATCACCTAAGTTAATAGAATTTTTTTATAGTTACATTATGCTTTATTACATTATTATTGCTCTAAGTGGAGGAGTGAAAATTCTAACCACCTTCCAACATGTAGGTACTTCCAAGAGTACCTGGAGAGCTAATTAGAAACACAGAATCCCTGTTAATTGCGTATATTAGACTACAGCTATAACTGACTGCCTACAGTTAATTGCAGGTGGACTGACGATTTTCATCTATATTAATTGCATTTTAAACAAAACTTGCCTGCATGTAAAATTAAAATATAATAATGTTTAGTACTTGAAAATGGTACAATTTCAGCAATAAAACTAGTTATTGCTTTGTCTGATAAAATGTAAAATCTTAGAGGTGAATCATAGGAGTACATCAGTAGATGTCGATTGTTAACTACAGTATTGAAGCAGATGGCAAAATTTATAACAAACATTTTTAACTTTACTGATTTACATCTTTAAACTGTATTTCTGCCAAGCAAAATACGTTCGTAATTTATTAGATTTTTTTATTGCAGTTCTGGCTTACATGTTTTGTTGAGCCATTCGTCAGAAAACTCGGCCATGCTGCAAACTCATTTTTCTTTGCAGAGACTTGCAAGCCTGTTTTGCAGAGAGCTGAAGGTGGTGATTTCATTAAGATACTCATTCCCCAATTCTCTGTGCAGAAGACTTTTCCAAACCCATCAGACCTAAAATCTTGCTTTCAACAGCTGCCAGAGGTGTTCTTGGAGTCTTAAATTGGTCTAGTTTTGTCTTGGCATATTCTGTTCAACCAGTCATGGAGAGATTGTACATAGATTGCCATTTGTGAAATTCTTGGAGGAGAACTCCAGCTCTAATATTCAAACTTGATGCATCCACTGGCTCATTGGCACAACTTCTTTCTTTCTCCATCTGTTAAAATGGCCCTATGCCCACCAATATGGTGGTATGCCAGTTTCAGTAGGATGTACTACGCAGCAAAGATGAATGGTTTGGATGAACTGATGAGTCTACAAGTGAGGTCCAAACCTTCTAGTCAGTGCAAGGATAGGAACTAAATGCAGTGTACAAATGTGGGCATGCTATTAAAGAACACTTCTCCAGCCGAAATCTGTCAGATCTGATGGGAAGTGGCACACAGTGAATATGTCCTTATTGCCATGCAGTTGGCACATATGAGGATGCAAGCAATGAACTGTTGATTTGCTGTAAAGTAGTTACTATATTTTTTGACTCTGTAATGTAGTCACTGTATTTTGGGGGGCTTTTTTATTTGCTCAGAAAGGCAAGTTTTACAGTTTAGGGTCTTC
This sequence comes from Chamaea fasciata, assembly GCF_029207755.1. NCBI lineage: Eukaryota > Metazoa > Chordata > Aves > Passeriformes > Sylviidae > Chamaea > Chamaea fasciata. The sequence goes on along the minus strand of NW_027094089.1, from coordinate 5,249,628 downwards.
ACTGTGGTTTCTGCGTATTTTCTGCCGTGTCATATATTTGCCTTAGACGTTTGCTTTGATCGGCATTCTGAATGCTATTAAACTGATGTATCTGCAACTGTTGCAAGGCTGAGATTCCACATGTTTCTTGTTCTGCTTTTTTTTGAAGGCTCTCCTTGTCTGTGCCACCCCTTGATAGTTTGGATACTTGGAGGAAACCAGAATGGTTTCAGCATTCTGCCAGAAGATGAACAGCTTTGTAATGCTGTTAAATAGTACTTCTGAAACCTGGACATATTTGTAAATATACTAGCACGTGAGTAGGTTCTGGCAACACCACCTCCGTGGTGGTACCTTTCAAAGAAGCCTTTTCTCACCGTTTTTGGGAAAGCTGGAAACACTAGGAGTTGGATTCAATGATCGTTGTGGGTCCCTTGCAACTGAGAATGTTCTGAGATATCGCCTCTCACTTTCTTATAATCCCTTCACAACTATCAAATGCTGCAAAGTGATCTACAAATGTCTGCAAATTCTGAGCACTAGCTTCAAGACAGACTCTAAGTTTACACAATCATTTAAGTGGCAGCATCACCCCCTATGACACTCAGCCTTCAGGAAACTATCTTCAACTGAGGAAGATTTGTCTCTGACATAAGTTTCCCTGCAGTATTGGTGTAGATACTATCAGAGAAGGTTATATGCAGTTCCATTACAAGACTGGATCTTTTCATCCTTTCAGACAGCATTTCTTGTTGCTGGGTGAAATGTTGTCTGTTACAACTCTATTGACAACAGATAATCTTAGCTCAAATCACAGTCCGATCCAGACGGGATTTTAAACTGCTTTGTCATGCTAGCTGCCATCTGGTTAGAGCTTTTGAGATGTAGGTAGTTTACATATATCTGCATTGATGGTGGTGATAGCAGCAACTTACAGGTGTTGAGGCACTGAGTTACTCAAGTATTGCTCAGGTGCTACCTATTCACAACAGGGATGCTTTATTTAGTTTTTAACTTTACACTTTCTTGTTTCCTCGATGAGGAGGAAAGACTGTAATTAACCATCCAGATTGCAAGTGCTTTGAGAGATTAGTGGTGAAATAACAATAAATGAGTTAGATTATGCTTCTGGTCAGACTATAACTGGTTTTGTTCTCTGTGTCTCTCACAGGATACTATAGTTATCCTGGTTTCCCTCACATTTCTAGTCTATCCTTTAAAACTATTGAGTTTTCGTTTTCTGTAGTGTGCTTCTTTTTTAGGAAGAAAAATTAGGGGTGTCTGGAAAAGAAATAAATTCTCATCTCAATTTCTCTTTAAGCCATAGAAGAGCTACAGTCATAGCCATATGATTCAAAGCTTCCTTGAAGTAGTGGTTGAATTCTATGTCGTGAATTAGAAGTGAATACAGTGTTACAACGGAAGAGGATGGTAGTACTGAACAGCACCACAAGATGTCGTTCAAACAGTTTGTGGCATAGACCAAAACACAGCGAAACTCAGATTTCTTGATTTCCTGCTAGAAGAAGACCCTAAATCAACAAAATTAACTCAAATTGCAGCATGTATTTGCTGCCAGTTAAGCTTCCGTGTTTTATGGGTCTGAAATCAATTTACAGTTCCTCTGTAAATGTTAAGTTCAAACTTGTTTAGATTTTACACAATAGTATGACCTAGAATAAACCTATTTATTTTAAAAATTTTGCAGTGCCAGTAAAATGTAAAAAAAAAAAAAAAAAATTAAAATTTTTTTTTAAGGAAACATAGGATGTTCCCTAGACTTTATTGCTACTCAGGTGCCGAGAGTAAAGGTTGCAGTGCTCTGTCAATGTGTGTTTTCTGCTTCAAACTTGGTAACATCCACAGTATTTTGGATTTTATGTTGAAGGCAAAAAAATAAATTATTTTAGTGTGATGTGGTTAAAAGTATGTCCTGCCAACTGAAGTCTCTTGAATGCAAGAATGGTGCAATTGATATTGTATAACTGAAATTATGCAGTGGGTGGAAAACTTAAAACAAGAAATGCATTGTTAAAACTCAGCTGAGTGAGACTTTTGTAATTCTGTTCTATAAGAGCTTTGTTCCATAATACCAAAACTGGTGAAGCTTGCTTCCTCCCCAGTGGTGGATTGGTTTACCGTTTTCTGTATCTTACTTTGCAGTGCTGTAGTGCTGTTCTTATATATGAAGACCTTCTGTCTCACCAGAGTTTATTTGTTTAGAATTCACTCTCCTTTCCTTGAGGGGATTACAAATGATCCCAAGGTTATGGTTGCATTGCTGGTTGGGCTTCAGTTGCAGTGTTGATACTCATGAACCTTCTGCTTTACTACAGAAAGGGCATATGATTAGTGCATGACTTCTTTCAGTAACTGGCACATCGGAACTGTAGCAAAACTTGAAAGTCAATGGGTTTAATCTTACGGTGTTGATAAAACCAATAGAAAATAAATGTGTATTTTACCAGAGTGGAGCAAGTGTTTTCTTAATAATAGTTGTTTGGAGCGTGTCGATGCAGTGCCAAATGACATGCTGCAGATTCTGGATTCATATTTTGGTATAACTAGAAGTTTGCCATGGTTCCTGTAGGGAGACGAAGTAACTGAGAGAGAGGCCTGTATTAACACTGACATAGCTGTTTAAACTTCAGTGATGAATAGTTCAGCCTACCTTTTTTTTCCTGTAGAAGTGGGTAGCATTGCTCAATGGAATCTGTAATCCATCTCAGCAAGATGCCAGTTTTAGTGACCAAGTGTGTGCAGACCATAGTATGGCATATTCAGAACTTTTCTTTGGCTGTTCTTCGCCATAATCATCATGCAGAGTAAGGTGATCAAAGTGTTTCCTGACATAGGACTCCAGACTGTTACAGCTTAATCTTGTGACTGGCAAGATCTGAGGTTGTTTTTTGTTTTCTCTTTTGTTCCCTACACTCCACACACTTACCATACCCCTACCCCCGCCACCCCTTTTATCTTGGAACAGTTGTACGGACTGTGGTTTATTCCTCTTTTAATGGGAGGGGAGGAGAGGGCACAAGGAAGAGCACAAGAACTAGAAAATATTAACTGGTGTTTTTTGTTTACTTTCTGATAGTAACATCTATAAGATTAATCCAAACTGGTAGGTCTGTCACTGGTCCTATGACTGTACCCTTATCATATCTATAAATGGTACAAAGGTATGAAGAAAGCACTTTCATGTAGAAGGAAGAAAGTAGTGTATATCTTAAATGCCGCAACTGTAAAATACAAAAACGTAGAAGATAGTTAGAAACTGACTACCTCCATTTAACATTCACCCAGTGTTTCAACGAGAACATATTGTTTGGGATGTGTTTTGTGATGTCCATCGTGTTGTGTCATTGCAGATCTGTCATGTGTGATACTTGCCGTGAAAGTTAGGTGATGAGTTTGCATTTCTAATTTGCACTCCTTTAGCTTTCAAATTCTAATACTGTGGAATACAAGCCTGTGGTGGCAAAGATTGCAAAGGCAGCTGGGAACTGATTTCTGATATTAATAATTGACTTGTTGTCTTTTATGGTAGATGCTATACGAATACTAAAGATAGTATTTAATAGCACATACTTAGTTTTTCGTATAGTATTTCTAGTTATAGTCTATACCAGTGCTTTCAGCTTGCAACTTTTGAGGACAGTGGGCCTATATTTAAATAGGTGTTAAGACACTAGATTATGGCTTGGTAACTGGAGGGAAATCTTGTTAGGTTCTTACAATGTTGCATCATTGTTACATCTTACATTCTTATACTGTTACATCATTGGGCAGACATTTGTGAATCTTCTTGTTTTTCTGGTATTTTTGGTCTTTGAAAGTCATTCTACCTCTTTTTATTGTTAGGAAAAATGGCCGAGACTATATACTCTGGCAAAAGTTTGGAGTTTTTTTGCATCTGCTGTTGTTGGGATCATTGCTTTCCTGCTTTGTACAGCACCACATCATTTGTCAACTACCATATTATTAAATATTATTATTATACTATTATTATATTATATAATATTATTTAAACCTGGTATTGCTCCTGAAGTAATGAAGTTTGTATTTCATTTGTCTATAATATTTACCAAACTCTGTCAGAGTAGAATCTCTCTGAAAGTTTTAGCAGGGAGAGGCAAAGATATTCGCGCAGCTGAGGGTTGCTTGCATTTTCCTGAGCCCCTGGCAAGTGGAGATAAGTGATAAAGAAAGTATTTGTTTAGGACTGTGTATTGAGGAACTGTCACCTCAGCATAACTAATGAGTATAGAAACATGAACCGTAGTGTGACTGCAAAGCTTACATTTATGCTTTCTATTTTGAGGGATTTTATTTAAGGAGTGAAGTTTCCTTAAAACTTCTTAATGATCAAAAGGTGAAAATATTTTTACTGTACAATAGACTGTATTCCAAAAGACTGAAATGCATTTGCTTTTCCCATTGTTCATTGAGGCTGCTGATAAGAATTGTTTTTGGAGGGAAATGACCTTTGAAATCTACATATGGTATTTGTTTCTGGAAGCTAAAACAGCAAGGGAGTGGGTATCCTGTTACTTTGTAAGATTTTCTCTTATTTAGAATAGACATTACTCTTGACAGGAAAGCTTGGTTGAGTGCAGTAATTTTATTCGTTGGTTTTTTACATACTTCACTTAAAAGAATGGAACAAACCTCCACAGTGCTGGGCAAAATAATTGAGGTGTCTTGCACTATTAAGTCAGTTCTTAAAGGGAAAAACTTTGACGTTACACTGAAGCCATATCTAACTGTAGAAGAAAAAAGCCTTGCTGCTGGTGGTGATCCATGTGGCTGTATGGAGCAATATTTTACTCTGTAAGTATCTAATAGTTTCTAATCCTGGGTTATAATTTGTTAGAATAGATTTTTAAAAACCCATACAAACCATCAGTTCAAGTAACAGTTAATTTCCAAATGAATTAATCAAGAACTTGTTCTTTAATTCCTATTTTTCTTTATTTTTTCCCTTGCTGCTTTTCTCTTATGGAAACAAGGCTGGCTGAAAACAGGTCTTCGTATATAAATTTCTGTGGTTTATATCATCCCAGCTAACAGCTCAAAATGGTTTGATTTGAAGTGTATGATAGAATATTTTCTATAAGCATTTAGAAGTACAGATCATCATTGGACACTTCTTCTGTCTTCACATCTTAAATTCACTTTTTTATTTCTTCTTGTTATTTGTTACATTCTGGGAGAAAGTCTTCAGTATGTATTTAGATCTTGTTCTGTGTAACTTCCTCCGTTTTTTGTTATTTGATCCTCACGGTCAGATTATCATTTCTACATTTTCCACTTCATTGACATATTCTGTTTGTTTGTTTGTTAATTAGTATTCTTACTTCTGTTGGTTAATGAATCACTCATGATAACCGGTCCACATGCTCAGCTTTTCTCTTATTCTGGGCCAGTGATTTTTAAGTCAGTGAGTCATGGTTACAGTCTCCCCCTGCCAGAATTGCCTTTTATCCAGTTGGAGCTGATTCCACACTGTTTTTAAGTTGTCTTTATTAGTTTCCTCCTTGTCTTGGGGGTTCTGTAGAACATCCTTGTGACTCATAAATTTTGCATTCTTTGTCTGCCCTCAGGGGTGCACGCTTCTTCCCAAGTTTTGCTAACCTCACCTGGGGTCTGAGATCACTGAAACATGTCAAGCCCTAAACTTTAACAAGGCATTTCTACAGACAAGTAATTTGTCTTTCTAGCACACAGACCTGACTTCAGACTTGCTTGTTAGCTGCTATCCATTTCATAGATTGAGTCTTGTTTATTGTTGGCTAGTCTTGAAAGTATACAAAGATGAAATGGTAAATAACATCCTTTCTTAAGAAAATTTTTACATATTTCATGTTTTGCAACAGCAGTAGGAAACTGGAAGCAGGAACTTAGGATTAAAAGCAACTTTCTAAATCAAGTCCTGTCTTTTGCTGTGTAACTTTTACTGTGTCATACAGATTCTTGCACAGGTAAGAATTACGACTTAAGCAGAAGGAATTGGAGGTTTCTGAATTTCTGTATCCAGCTAGAGCAAAGTCTTGGGCAAGGTACTTCAAGCTGATCAAAAAGAACAGAGACTTACTTGATATCCTATGAAGAATAGGTGGGTAGGAATGGTCAGCAAAATAAGCTGTTCCTGTGGCCAAGAGTGATGGGAATAAAGAGAGCTGGCAAAAATTAAATCAAAGTTACACTTCCTAAAATGTTAATTGCAAATGGAACTGTACAGAGGGATTGAAAGGTAAAAAGCACAAATTATTGATATTTTGTGTACAGCCCCAAACCAACAAATACTTTATTTCTGTTATAAAAAATAAGGATATAGATCTGATGGGAAAATATGGAGTGACTAAAAAAAATGTGATGATGTACAGGTGAATACAAGCATCTTCTAATAAAATCAGAAAAATTTAGAGTTTAAGGTAGAGAAAGGTGTGCCTTTGTCCTGGAACAGGAATGCGGACAATAGGAAAACATGTGAGACATCGCAGCATTAGTTACTTTTAACAGACCTGTCAAACCTTGAGTGGTGTTACAAGAAGGTAGATTAGATGTTACCACTTGCCATGAAGATGGTGTCCAGCTATGATAAACTTACTAAGCTTATCTTAGCAGGATTCAAAACTGCAGGACAAAATTGAATGGTGAATTGAAAAGTACACAACCCAACAAATGTAGCAGTAAAAGACTGATCTTACTGATGTTTAAACAAGTCCAGGAGAAACTAAAGCCAGGAGTCCATGAGTAACTGAAATGTAAAAACCTTTGAGTGTGGTGCAGACAAAATAGAGAATTACCAGTGATATTTGGGAAGTGGTACTAAAGCAGGCAAGGAAATTGAATTCTTCTTTTTTTTTTTTTTTTTTGGTTGTTGTTGTTAAGATAATGATTAAATATTAAGCTGTCAAATGAAGTTAATATTTGTGATATAGGGAATTTGTAATAAGTTGGTCCAATTATTTCAAGAAACACTTGGTTTTGTAAAAGGAGTTGTACTTACAATTTAAGTTGCGTGTAGGTATCCGGAATTTTACGTGTGTTAGCTTAGTAGGAAATGCGTTGATTGTTTTCTTGGGTTTTTTTCCCATCTGGTTGCAGTTCTTATGTGGATGTATACTGAAATGTGGGCAATTTGGATTTCTTGTGGAAAGGCACAAAGCAGATGCAGCACTTGCACTGAAAAAAAACCCCTTTTTTAGGAAATCTCTATTAGAGTGACTCTGTCCCTTGCAAGTAGGAAAAAGTTTTTTTAAAAGTTTATGGCCAAATGAATGACAGTATTGTAACTAATGCCAGATTTGTCTTACACCCTTTTCTCCTTCCTATATGAAATTCTGAGGGCTGTGATAAATCAGAATATACCCAGGTTCTGCATTCACTTTTGAAATCTTGCCTGGATATATTTTGTCTGGCTGAGATGGAATTATTTTCCCTTTTAGCAGTCTTCATCATGCTGTGCTTTGTATTGGTGGTGAGAAGGGTGTTGGTAACACACCAGTATTGTAGCTATTGCTGAGCAGTGCTCACACAGGAGTCAAGACTGTCTCTCCAGTATCCCGTTTAACTAATAACCTGGAGGTGGGCAAGACCTTGAAGGATGTGGAGCCAGGACTCCTGGCCCAGGCAGACCAAGGGGAAATTCCATACCATATGATGACTTGTCATCAATAAAAGTGAAGAACAAGGAGAAGGGGTGGGCATTCTTTCTCCTGGTGTTGTTCTTCCAGAGCAACTGCTGTGTGTACTAAAGCCCTGCTTCCTGGGGAAGTGGCTGGACATCGCTTGCTGATGTGAAGTAGTGAATAAATATTTTGTTTTCCTTTGCTTCTGCATGCAGCCTTTGCTTTTGCTTTGTTTAACTGCCTTTATCTTGACACATGAGTTTTTTTCTATCATATTTTCTCACCCCCATCTTCCTTCATGAAGGGAGTGAAAGAATGTCTTGGTGAACATCTGCTGTTGAGCCGTGGTCTACACACCATGTTGCCTTTCACTTGTGTGGAAGTTCACAGGGTTTGTAAACTTGGAAAGTCTTCAGAGTTCTTTGGAATATTGCAGGTATCTCAAGTTTCTGTTTGCTTGTGCCTTTCAGTAAATCAGGCAATCCAGGTGTTACAAAAAGCTGTTTTTTCAAAGAATCTTTTGTGTAAACTTTTATAATCTGTAAGGGCAGTTAGACTGTGATTTGTTTACATCTAAAAAGCCAAGGAGGATGAGGTTTTCTTATTAGTGCTGGCTAATGAAAAGCTGTATCTACAAGACAACATTTCTTATTAACTTGATATTTTTGTGGCAGAATTTTATTTCTACTGTAAAAAGTGCTTGGACACTGTATGTGTCTAATCATCAGGCTGTCTTAGGCTTACAGCTTGTAGAACATGCTACACAGATCTGAAGCTTTTAATCCTGAGGACAAGGGATAGCAATTTACAGTCCAGAAAGGTAGGTAGGAGCAGAAGGTTATATCCTTGATCCTTAGTGAAATTCAGAGCATACTGAAGTCTGGGTTTTTCAGTGACTTACATAAGCTGATAGTATATTTTAACACGAACATGCCGACTTCTAGTTATTGCGTCGGGCCCTCACTGGGGGACAAGGGAGAAGTGAATGGATTGTTGGTTTAAACTAAGCTCTTCTTGTGCTTTAAGATTTCAGCCTTCAAGACAGGTTCAGCTAACAGCAGATTGAAGTTGCCTAGGTTTACATTATTGTTAGAATCTGATACATTCTTTTGCTAAACACTTCATTATACAGAATGTTATTAAATACAATAAAAAAGTGGGCAAGAGGGAGCAGTGCTTCACCATAAGTTACTGAACTGATGCAAGAATATAAAAATGGTATTCTGGTTTGATTTTTTTGGTGTTTCTCATTGATGCTTTACTGTATTTCTACCGTAGAAATGAAGACCTAAAACAAATGTTGGAAAGCAGTAAAGATTCTGCAAAGCTGGATGCTATGAAGAGGATTGTTGGGGTATGTGATTTTTTTTTTGTTTCTGTTTCTGTTTTTTAGGGAATATGGGAGTTTATTATTATTTTTATTTCCTGGATGGGAATAATGCTTTCCTTTTACAGATCCTGTACCAGATTAGCAGTTAAGTCTCTAAATGGTCTTTAAAAGTTGTGGTGATGAAATAGTAAAATTCTTAACTTGGAATTTTGTGTAGAAGTTGGTATATCTGGAAATATGCAGTCATATGCTTTTAAAATATTTATGTTACAATGGCAGTATGCCTATAAACAACTATTTTCAGTGAGACCTTGAGTAGGAAATGGCTCCTGAAGAGAAGCTTCAAATTTGTCAGACTGGAAACAACAAAAATTTGCAGAAATAAAATGACAAGTTGTATTTACTATTTTTATTTTATTAAATTGTGTGAGGTTTTTCTTTTTTGATCAAGCGTGATGCCTGAATATTTGATTATGTATTTCAGGTGAATGTGTACCCATAGAGGTGATTAGATAATGTTTAATGCCTTTGTATGTTTAAACCTTATAAACATAGGATTTAAACAAAAACATAATGAAGTTGATAGTATCCCTTTATTTCTTCTTAAAAGTATGGGAAGAATGTACTTTGGAAGATTGTTTGGTGTCCACTTGACTTCTTTGTTTTGGGGCTTTTGAATTTGTTTCCTGTTGTTTCTTCAGTCTACTCTGGATATGCTTTTTTGTTTTGCTTGGTTTTTGCATGCTTAATCCTGCCAAAGTATGTACTGAAGTGAGTAGGCACAGGTGGTATCATGTGATTGGGTTCTTTCCTCTGACTCCAGACCTGGCTTCTTCTCCCTTCACGATGGTTTCCAGTGATGAGAATTTTACTCAGGATGGTTGTCTTTTTGCCTGTAATCCCTTAGTCCTGCCAGAGACACCAGTTATCTGTGAGATCTGGATAACCTGTCAACTGTAACTTCATAATGTCTTTCTTTGGATTTGGAAAGGTTTTTTGATTCATCTTCTCCAACATGATGGAGGATTACTCAAGGGTTTTACCAATCTGGCATACAGATGAGCTGTTCCAAAAATCATGACCTCTATAAGTGGCATGGTAAACTTAGATTCTTCTGTGTCCCTCAGAAGAGATCTCTTTTATTTCTGGTTATTACTGTGGACAGGAGAGTTGTGGCAAGTTGCCCCTTGCTCCCTTGGTTTTCTTTTTTAAAAAGCTGGCCAAGTCTTTATCTGTATTTGGAAACTGTTGTAACTGAATGTAGGTGTGTACATATGTATATGGGGGAATTAGAAAACATTAAAATGAATCAGCTTTAATTTTTAAACCAAGGCTTTACTTTTTTTTTTTAATTTTCCTTTTTTTCTACGAAACTGCAGTCACTACAAATGAGTATGCAATGAGCAAACTCACTGATTTTAAATACCTGCTGCTGCTGAACGTTCAAAAGTTGAATGGCTTCTTTAATTTTCTGAAAGTGTGTGATACTGTGAAGCTGGAGATGTGTAGTTAGGTGTGATCCTTGATGGACTTAGGTTAAGTGGCTCAGGAGGTCTTCAGCAAGGTAAGGCAGAAATAATTGGACACATTCCTTCTTCTGCTCCTCCATTTTCCAATTCTGACAGTTCTCTCCAGTTACCAGATTTCTGTCCTTTTTAAAGTTCATTGTTCCTTGGTTTCTCTTTCTGTTCTGTGCACTGTGGGAAGTGCACTACTTCCCCAAATGACAGTGGGCACCTTCTGATTTTTGGATATTCCTCCCTTGCTCAGCTGCTGCTTAAAGTTCAAACAGCCTTTTAGCTTGTAAGGCTGACCATTACTTAACCACAAGTGAGTAGTTTGATTTGCTGGATCCTCTGTTTTCTGTTTGTTTCATATCTTCAAGGTATTTGCTGTTTCCTGTGCTATGTTTAAAGTGTGTTTCATACAAGACACCTGACACCGACATTAAAAACTCAAACAATGAGCTTTAAAGGTTAGGACTGGAACATTGCACAATATGAGCTTGAGGCCTTGGAACAGTGGTGATAATATTCTTGTGGAGCACAAAAGTGCTTCTGTGCTTACATACAGAGAGGAGCTTACATCTCTCAGGGATGTGTTTTTCAGAGATGAAAGGCTTCCTCCAGCCTTATTATTAGAGGAAAAAGGAATTCTGTTGTCAGAGTATTGTTAAACATGTCTCATTGGAATGCTTATTTTCAAAGTTTTAGATAGCTGATAAAACTGCATACAGAATCCACAACTTCTCTGGCCAACCTGTTTTACTGCCTCACCAGCCTCACAATGATTTTCTCCTAACATCTAGTGTAAACCCACCCACTGTCAGCTTAAAGCTGTTATCCCTTGTCCTATCATTACATACCCTTATAGAAGTCCCTCTCCAGCTCTCTTTTAGCCCCCTTTACATACTGGAAGGTGCTATAAGGTCTCCCCAGAGCCTTCTCTTCTCTGGGCTGAGCAATCCCAGTTCTCTCAGCCTGTCCTCACAGGGGAGATGCTCAGTAAGGTGTCCCTATGGAAGAGGGGGTAGTCTTTAAGGTCCCTGCCAATCTAAACTGTTCTGTGTGACTATAATTCTGTGATACCAACAGTTTTCTTAATATTTTAGTAGACTTTAAGAGGCTAAACCTTCATTTGTTTATATAGGCATGATAGAGAAGTAGCGGGAGAATGCTGGTTATGGCAGTTTTGGTGGCTGCTTCCTCCTTTGGGGTGGTTTGCAAACTTTCTCCTGGGGAGAAGATTCATTACAAAGAAAACCAAATCTGTCTTCCACAGAGTGACTTGAAACAATATAACTTCAAGCACAGAAGTAGTCTAGTTTTGATCTTTTCAGTTCTCCCTTATGCATGAAAGTACCTAAGCCTATTTTCAGCTAAAATATGGCATTCATGATCAATGACTTTTTTTTTTTAAAATCAGTGTGTTATTTTGTATGTTTCTTCCTCTATATGCATGCAATAAAAGAATTGTAACCTTTGGAAGAATATGAACAGCTCTGCTGGTTTAGAAATAATTTTTTGTATATACATATTCTACTATATGCATGAAAACATAAAGCTAATATTTCTTTTAAAACATTCACTGATATTACAACAGCCAGCACCAGATCTTGAAACCGGTTTGAATTTCTGTGGAAAAATCAGTAGAATTTCACTCTTGAGAGTTTCAGAACATAAGTTTAGGAAACAGTCACATGCCTGATTTCCCTCAGGGAGTATCATCCATGTCTGTGTGTCTCTCACATGGAAAAAAACGAGTACATGTTAGTGAATCTTGACGTTACACAGCACTTTTGCTAGAATGAAAGTTTTTGTGCAGAAACTCCAGGTGTATAAGACAACACAAATGGAGGATTGTCTAGGCACAGCTACAAAAATGACCTGATAGACCTTAGTCTTGTAAAGAATCATTACATTCTTTCAGGTTAATGATCCATGAGCTAAGGAGGAGCTACACGAATCGTTATGCAATAATGAATGAAAATACTCTTTTAAAAGACCCTAAATACATATTTACATGGTACACTGGAGCTAATACAGTTAAATAATCCCAGTAATGCATAGAGTCATACCATTGCAGTCTGTCAGGAAGGTCTGAGGATCATCCTTGTTTTTGAGTATTGTAGCTTCTGTTGCACCAAGATAAGATGATAATTTTTCATTCTGTCTTACTTCTCTGCAAGGCGTCTTGTTGCCAAGTTCTACCTTGTCATTCTGAATTTGGCATTTATTGTGGAGATCCTCATGTCCTGAAAGCAGTAAATTGATTTTAGAGTCTTAGTTAAAAACCCCTTGGAACTCATTTATTGTGCTTGCTTTTTCACAGTGCTTGTGTCACTTCCTGTGTTTTAATACAGGTGCAATAAGCAGTTCAAGATGTTAAATGGGTTAGATCAAAGTGTCATGCTGGGCAGCTGCTCTTACACCCTTTTCAAAGACTGAGTAATAGCTTGAACTACAGGTGCCTTCTTTCTTCTTTCCAGCATCCTTCTTCTAAGCTTCTCAGAATATGCAGTTGTCTTGGTTTAGATCGACAGCAGTTTACCAGGTGTTGCCTGCCTTTGCGTGTTCTTGCTTTTGTTGCATGAGATCCTAATTCTTCATGCTTTTGATGTGTTTTGTCAAGGAAAAAAACAGATCTGTGACTGGAGAATATGAAGTTTAATCAGCTGTATAATGTTAAGTAATGGTCAGAATGCAGTGGTTATGGACAGGAGTAACTGTAGCTGCAGAACTCTTGTTTTTTTATTGGATCCCTGAATATTTGTTGTTGCTTATGTATGTTGGACCCCAATGGATATCGGTGACAAGGGGTGCCTCTCGGGGGTCTGTACTGGGACCAGTACTGTTTGATATCTTCATTAAAGACATAAAAAGTGGGGTTGAGTGCACCTTCACCAAATCTGCAAGCAACACAAAGCTGCGTGGTGCGTTTGACGTGTGTGAGGGATGGAGTGCCATCCAGAGGGATCTGGACAAAGTTGTGATGTGGACCCTCACAACAAGGTCAAGTACAAGGTGCAGCCCTTGGGTCAGGGCAGCCCCCAGTATCAGCGCAGACTGGTGGATGAAGGGATCGAGAACAGCTCTGACAAGAAGAACTTGGACGCGCTGGTGGATGAAATGGTGGTTTTGAGCTGACAATGTTTGCTAATAGCCCTGGAAATGTGGCCAGCAGGTTGAGGAAGATGATTATGCACCTCTACTCAACTCTTGTACCAGAGTCCCAGCCTGAAGAGCTACATAATGTTCTGCAGTTCTCAGGACAGGAAAAACAGACACGTTAGAGTGGGTCCAGAGCAGGCCACAAAAGGGATCTGAGGGCTGGAGCACCTCTACTGTGAGGACAGGCTGAGAGAGTTGGGGTTATTCAGCCTGAAGAAGAGAAGGTTCTGGGGAGACATGATAGCACCTTCCAGTACGTAAAGGAGCCTATGTGAAAGCTGGAGAGAGACTTTCCAGTAGGGCCTGTGCTGACTGAGTGAGGGGGGATGGTTTTAAACGGAAAGACAAGGAATATTTTGCAATGATGGTGGTGAAACACTGGGACACGTTGCCCAGAGAGATGGTGAATAGCCCATCCTTGGAAACATTCAGTGACAGGCATTTGAGCAACCTAATCTGTGAACATCTTGAAGATGTTCCTGCTTACTGCAGGAACTTGATGACTTTTAAAGGTCTATTTAAAGGTAAAATTCTATGATTTCTTAGTGTGATTTTGTGTTTTCTGGTTAACTTGATGTTTGGCTGACTGAATCTTGTCTTTGAGCAAGACATGCAGATTCTTAAGAGCTGGGAATGCTTTGGGTCTGTATTCAGCAGCGCTGAACTTGGTGTAACTTCCTGTAACATGATCCTGAAATTCCAGGGTTTGCAGTTTAGACATAAAGTACTGCAAGACATTCTATATCTAAGCAGAACATTGTGCAGATATAATATATATGGAAGTATTTTATTCCTTCTTATGTACCTAGTTTCCTACAAATAACTTCCTTCTTTAGCTGTTTGTACAAGAACTGAAGCTAAGCCAGGGTTTTGATGTTTATGATCTTTATTGTGATAGTTTTATTGTTTGTGACATGCCTTGTTCATGATCAAACATAAGAACTTCCTTTAAAAGAAAAAAGTTGGTGGGTTGATTGATCTTGCTTTTACTGTGTGGCTTTTGTATATTCTTTTCTGTTCTGTATAAACACTTAATGGCCTTCTGGGTTTAACTTGCTATGGAAAATAACTTTGTTTTGTTTTTAAAGCGTGGTGGTTTTTTTTATTTTTCGCCTTGGTTCTGTTGCAAACCACAGTTGTTCCAGGGAAAAGGAGCGGGACTTAAACTTGTATAACTTCTTGGATTTTGTTTGGTGCCTTTTTTTTCCCACCCCAATTCTGGGAAGGTAATTCTGCAGGGCTTTTTGGATTAGGAACATCTTTGTTTTTAGTAATTTTGAAAGCATTAAAAATTATTTGCTGTCTTGTATGTTAAAGTCCAGTTCATGAATATCGCTCCAGCAAACTCATTACCAGCCAGCAAGCAAGATTTTTATTGTATGGATTGTGTGCTGTAAGGTCTAATAATTAAGAAAAACCCACATCTTTATCCTTGATTTCATAGAAATGAGATTTGAAATTCATATCTGTAATAAAGCAACAGAACCCAAACCACATTTTAATAAATTATATTGTTACATTACTAAGATTTGTCTCTTTTTTTTTTTTTTTTCAGATGATTGCAAAGGGAAAAAATGCTTCTGAGCTGTTTCCTGCTGTTGTAAAGAATGTTGCCAGTAAAAATATTGAGGTATTCCTCTCACTTGTTAAACATACTGTTATGGAAAATCTGTTTATGAAAATTTTATCTAGTTGTGTTAGACTTCAACATAAAGCATAAATCTCTAGTATCATTAATGAAACTTTTTAGGAGTTTATTTCAATAGTGGCATTATGATAATTTTATGCATAAACTAAGGAAACCCACTGGGTGATTTGGAGAAAGGAATACTAGCTCTTTACATTTTAAAAAAACTACTTAATTTTAGAAAGTTTGTGTAGTGTGGTGGTAGTTGAGGAAAGTTATTGGAGTTTGTTTGAAGTGTGGTGCTTTTTGCAAAGCTTGGGTCTGTGCTACATTGTATTTTTAAATGTCTGTTGCAGATCAAAGCTGAAAGGTAATGGCTGGGTTAAAAAAAAAAAAAGTGTGTTCTTGCATCTGTATTGGGCGTTATTAGACACCAAGTAGCTTGCTTCTGTATTTTTTGTTGTTGTTGTTTCTCATAAGAAAGCATGGGAAAAAATCCATCTTGGAGTAGTGTAAATCAGTGAAAATATATTTCCAGAATGCTAAAAACTGGCAGTTGTGTTAAACGATGATGTGTTTAAATCCACAGGGTTACTGTTGTATAACCACAGGGCGTATGTAGAAAATGTAGCTCCGATGCTCACTAGCATTACTGTGCATACACTGACAGCTTCCCTGCAGAAGTGTCAGAGTTATAGTTGACTTGACAAATGAGATTTCGATAAAAATAGCATCTGTAAGTTTGTAGTTTGAGACCTCATGGTGCTTTAACAAGCATCAGTTTGATGAAAGTAGAATGAACATACAGTGACTTTAGTTACTTCCTACTGCTCAGGATTGTAATTTTTGAAAAATGTGGACAACAGTTGTTTGAAGTATTGGGTTTTAAGGAGAGAAGTCATTTGAATGCATGCTTCAGTTCTTCTGAAAACGCCTTTATTATTTTTATATGTCGTCTTCAGCCTTTATTATTAATGGGAACAAAAATATTTGTTCCCTCTGGCTTGTGGCACTGAAGATTATATTTCCTATAATAATGGCATCAGCAAACTCCTTTCTCACTCTAACATGCCATGATATAATGGATAAAATATCAGTTTTCTTCCATATTTACATGAATGGATAGTAATAGTCAAGTTTGAGTTCAATTTTAGCTTTAAAGAAATTATTCTTTTTTAGTTACTACTTTGAAGACTGGGTTTTTTTGTTCTTTGAGAGAGTGGATATATTTGGCCAAGGCCAAATATTGAGCCCTGATAAGTCAAGGATGTGTAAGTGTGCAAAGATGCAAATTCAGAGTCTTTCAGGAACTTACTGTATTAAAATAATTTTAGAAGTTGTACTTGTACTTTTAGTAATGGGCAGCAAAAAGATATGGTACGAGAAAACAGATTAGTTAAATATTCTGTTCCACTGCAATTTGTGTTTGTAAGTTATGAGTAGTCTTTAGTCCAATTTTGTACATGGAAACCTTACACAGGGAGGAGTACCTTAAACTTTATTATTCATCTGGAGTGTTTTTAACTGTTAGGGTTGGAACCTCTAGTCTGATAGAGGCAAGACTGTCCCAGTTCCAGGCTTTAAGCCCAACCAGTGGTGAAGCTGAGACTGTGTCCATGGTAGGTGTGTGCATACACATAAATACTGTATCTATTTATATACAGAGCAAATATGTATGTACAGAGGCAACCAGGTAAATTGTCCCAGGCTATTCAGGTGAACACAAACAGCACCATCAGCTTGGCAGTTCAAGATGATCTGCTAGTGGGAATGTGTGTATATATATAGTGTTCATCTCAGTCACCCCTGCTGATGGCACCTGGACATATGAGCCCGTCAGGCTGTAGCCCTTTTTCATTTGCTGGTACGTCTTTACACATATGAATGCCTCTAAACCAGGACTCTCCTGCTCCCCCATGGATTTGCCCTTGGACACACAGGTGTGTGCACCTCTGCACACCTACAACTGGACCTGGCCAGAACTTCCTTGCTCTTCTACTGTCTAAACCCCCATGCTTATGCCCTTGAAGAGATGCACAAAAAACGTGGTTCTTGCTTCTAGAGACCCACAAGCAATGGGTTTTCCTTGCAGCTGGATGGGACTTCACTGGTCTATGCCATAGCCAGCTCCTCCTGTGGTCTTGCCTTTAGATGCTCACACCCACAGTTAATTCCTTCCCAGGCCACTTCACCTACTTGTCAGCTGGTGCAGCTTGATGCACTCGTACCCCTGCACCCGTTTCAGCCACTGGACCACAGACATACTGGCCTGTACTTGGTTTCACATATTCTGGTCTCTTCAGTTACACACATGCTCATGGACTGTATCGCCTGTGGTCCCAGCTTAGGTTTTGGCCACCAGACCCTCACTTCTTCCAGATGCTGGCCACCTTGGACTTAGAAATCCCTATGGCTTGGTGTCACATTGCAGTTGCTGCAGTCATACTTAAGTCCCCTCACTCTGGTCCCTCCAGTTGCTGGTGTCCATGCACTCAGCACCCCTCCAGCCTGTGAACTGATTGTAGCTGCAGGCATGTAAATGCATCTTCGCACTGAATAAAGAGTACTTTGCCAAGGAAAACAGTGAAAATGAAATTTAATGAGTCAATGCAACAGATTGTGCTATTCACATGCAGGGAACAGAAGGATAGATGTACCAACTATGAAGCTGTTCAGCCATCTTATCCCTCTGGTTTTCCTTGACTTAATCCTTTCCAGATCATGTAGATTTCACTTGCTTATCCTTCACTTTAGTTCTTCCCCAGAACATCCCATATCTTGTCTAAAATACTTTTTGTCTGTGTCCCATTTCTGTACATGTAAAACACCTTCAGTCTGAAAAGTGCTCTCGTCTTTGTTGACTCTTGGTGGTTTTAACATGGGGGCATAGAAGCTGAAGCTCTCCTGAGGTTGTTCTGGGAGGAGTATGACAGGGTATGCTTTCTCTTGAGTCCTAAATTTGGTTTCCCTCTTACTGTGTTTCTCTTACTGTGTTTCTCTTACTGTGTTTCTCTTACTGTGTTTTAAACAGAGATGTTTAAAGCATCTCTGAACTGATGGTTCCTGTCATGGGCTTGGGAGAAGCTAGAGCAGAATGTGTGCACACATTCCTCCATCCCCCTTGTGGGGGGATGCTTTGTGGGTGTGAAGATGAGGTCTTATCATGTAATGGAACATAACTAGCAGAAGCCTTTCACTGTTTGTATTTTATGGACCGTTTCTCTTATTTTAAAATAAATAGACAGTTGTGTGAACTCACATGTTATCTTCTATGCTGTAGTTAAACTTCCCTACTTACTCATTTTTCCACCACTTGATGCTTAGATATTTGTGCAGGAAGAGACTGTTGAACTGAAAAGAGATCAGAACATTCAGCCATCTGACAAATTGCTTTATCAATTTGAGTTACTTGACAAGTTTAGGTCATAGTGTGGGTGTACTTGCAGCCATCTAGTTAGACCTTTTCTGTCTCAGGAACGTTTACCATGGTCCATGATTTAGCATGCTTCTGAAATTATGAGGAATTACTTGATTAAGCCAGATTCTTAGTAGATTGATCCTGTTTCGTGAAAATATTTTGCCAATTTTTTCCCTATACCTAGAAGTTCTTACTCAAATCTGTCTGTATAATTTTCTGCAATGCAGCAGCATAAAATACATTGATTTAACTGAGTAAGCCTGAGAGTAGTTCAGTTGGTTAGAGCATGGTACTAATAGCACCACAGTTGTAACTTCCTTCCCTGTATGGGCCATTCATTGAAGAGTTGGTTTCAATGATCCTTGTGGTCCCATCCAACTCAGAGCATTCTGCAGTTCTGTGACTTTGTATCCATGTGAATTTCCTGCCCAGAAATGGCTCCTGTATGTTTTTTTAAATCAGGACTCAGTGCTCTAAAGCAGAAAAGTGGAGATGAAAAAGTGGTATAACATGTTAATTTATTTGAAGAGAAGCAGAGGGCATCTTATTGTTTACCGAAGTGCCTTACAATTTTTTTTGTTGTAAGTGCATGCTGACCTCAGCTTGGTTATGTGCGTCAAGTCGTGGATGGTAAGGATACAAAAAGTGACCTAATAAACCATTGATGGCATAGAACAAAAATAAGTCTTCATCAATAATTCATGGATTTTTATATGCTTATATTGATAAATTAATTAAACAAATCTGCCTTTGTTCCTCAGGCCTAATGTGCCCCTGTTATGATTAGCTTTATAGAACAGAGCATTTTAACATTGAATGAAGGTAAATGGTAAAAGAATAGTGTAGTCATGAAGCTCTGAGTGCTTCCATTTCCAGTCACAGAGTGGTTTCAAGGAAAGAAGGCTTTCTTTGTACACCTGCAGTCATTCAGTGCACAGGCCTCTTGTGGTCAACGTTGATTGCTACTTCTCTATAGCTGAACGAAGAAATAATTTAGTATGGTGTAACCTTCTGTGATTTAATATTATGTTTTCTTTGCCAGAATTGGCACAAAGATAGATCTTCTGATAGTGACAGTAATTATTAGCACAGCTGTAGTTGAGGGTCTTTCAGAATTTTCCATTATAAGCTCCAACAGGGTTTACTACTCAAATGTAAAAACATGTTTTCACTGCTTCCTGGGTATGAGGAGTAAAGTGAACTAAATTGAATGCCCTCCTCTCCAAAATCATACTGAGGTTTTTCTAATCTTTGGACATTGTATCCTTTGTAGTATGCTTAAATTGCATCTTATGTGTGCTTGTTGTCATGCAAAGGTGAATCTAACATCCTGTGTTTTCACCCAAGGTAAGTGCTCTTTTAATCAGATTTGGGATGGGTAAGTTACCACATTTGGCTGTAAGTTATATTCACTTTCAAATGTGTTAAAATAATTAATTTTGGGTTTCAGGGTAAAATAAAATGGACTTGTTGAAATTCTTGGCCATTACACTTTAACCTGTTTTCTATAAGAAATAAAAAAAGTGCGCTCAAATGATCAGTTTCCCCATGTCAGCATCTTAGATTATTATACTGTTAATTTACTAGTTCATAGCATAAAGCAGAAGTTTGTGTTACTAGCCTTCATCTGACTGTTTCATTAATTAGGTAGGATTGCAGCACCTCAGGTGTTTCGTAAGACATTGGAGAAGCACGTGAGTGTTCCAGGGTTCTATTAGCTTTTCTTCAAAGAGGAAAATGTTGATAAAAAAGTGAAATCCAGAACATAGTTTTATAGAATTCTAAAACTTTCTCATAGTGATGTTCAGTATGTTTTTTTTCTTTCCAGATAAAAAAGCTTGTGTACGTTTATCTGATGCGCTATGCAGAGGAACAGCAGGATCTAGCATTATTGTCCATCAGCACTTTCCAGCGTGCTTTAAAAGTGAGTAACTACTAAATAACAATTTATAGGGAATTCTGAGCTGGTAGCTCAAAAATAAAAATATTTGTGTAAGTGTAATATGGTAAACGAATGCATGTAAATATCTACATCTAGTAAAGTAGTTTTAAGTTACATGGCTGACCAGGTTTTTCTCTGCTATCTCAAATCTTGTCAGGCAGCTAAGTAAGTTGGAAAGAAGTAAAATTACTTCACTTAAGAAAAGCAGCAGAATGATGCTTTCAAATTCACATGCCAAACATTTAATTTCTGGAATGACTCTCCTCATTTCATCATAACTTGTCTGTATGGGAAAAAACCCCGTTATTACCATGAATCACCTATGTTCCTTTACCCACACCTTGCATCTTGTTGGAAAATGTTGCAGTCAGAGCACCGGTTGTGTAGCTGTGGGAGGATCCCACATCGACGAGAGGGTTTTCTGCCCCCTTCTCTTGAACTTTCATCCCAGTGTCAGATGTACTGCCTTCACTATCTCTGACTGCCATGAAAAGCTAGAGCTCAAATGACTTTGTATCCGATGATTTTTGTGATACATGTGCGCAGTGAGCACTCCTTATGGCATAACTCTTTTAAAAGCTGTGGGTACTGAGAGCTGCAGGAGGAGTGATAATGTTGTGGCTGAGTAGCAAAAAAACCCTGGTGGTGTGGCAAGGGGGTAGACACCAAACTAGTGGAGATTGTCAGCAGCTAAAGAAATTACTAAGCCTGCTATGAAAGGTAGGTCTGTGTTCATTTTTTATAATGTTTTGTTTCTCATTTCATAATGATTACAATTTGGCTTTATGTGTGCAGGGTTTTTTTACCTCCCTCTATCGAAGGAGCTTTTTATTTTAAACTTAAGTGGCTGCAGATAAACTTTGCAAACTCTGGTAGGAACAAGATATTTTTCCCGTAACAGTCAGATAAGGGGCTTTCGCCATCCAGATACTTACTACTTAGAAGCTTCTGAGATGTAGGAATTTGGAGATCTTAGATGAAGTGGTAATTATGTAATACTAGTCTGAAAATGTATGTTGCCAGCTCTCAGCCCTTGGGAGAAACGTTCTTTGGGAGGTTACCTTCTTTTGTTCAAGAACTGGGGCAAAGGAAGAGACGATAAGAAATTGAAAAAAGTCTTAAAAACATCTACCCTGATATTTTGACATGTTCTTTAAAATTATTTTTGTTACTGGCTTCAGTTTATATCTTGCAGGAAAGTATAAAATGAATATTTTGTCAGGAACTTGAATGGGAATGTCACAACTGAGAACATTTTTATTTGACATTTCATAAATATGAGTAATAAAATTGAGCTAGTGTGTCAGAATATCTGAATTCCACTTGGATTGCAGCAAAGGTATCAGATTATTAAATAAAACATTAGTCTTTTTCATCCATAATTAACATATTTTGTTTGGAAAACTGCATTATGTTAATCTTTTCCTTTGTAAATTTTTCATATTTTCATAATGTTTAATGCTCTCTTCCTTAATTTGTTTTACTTTTTTTTGGTTTTGGAAATTTCTTTGTGTGAAATGTGGCACATTTTCTTATTAGCATGGCCTTCACTTGCAAGTCTGACTTAGATTTACGTGTTTTAATGTGTTGTCACTAATTAGTGTAAACACAGCAGTGAATTTAATGATTTATTCCTGCACTATCTTATTTTATTTCTCCCCTTTACTCCTGTTCTTTAGGATCCTAATCAGTTAATCCGTGCAAGTGCTTTAAGAGTTTTATCCAGTATACGTGTGCCAATTATTGTCCCTATTATGATGCTTGCTATTAAGGAAGCCTCTTCTGATTTATCTCCTTATGTGAGAAAAAATGCAGCCCATGCAATCCAAAAACTGTACAGGTAAGTGATTCTGGCAGTTACTGAAAAGCAATGTTGCGATATTGTGGGCTACGTTAATAAAGACTACTCTGAATTTGGCATGTCTCAGATCCATTTCTTTAAAAGTATGGGGTGGATGTAGACATTCTGTCATTCAGCTGATTTGGTTGTATTTCAAGCAATTCTCTTGCTTGCTAGACTTAACCGGTTAACTATAAAGGGATACAAAAGGAAACTGATACACTCTATTTTGTGTTTTAATCTACTAGTTATTTTCATCTATGTAGCAACTGTTTTGATGGGTATTCTCAGAATCTATGAATTCACTGTTTCAGGTCTGTATCTTTCATCCTGCATCAGGCATTTGCCTGAAGGTATTTTGCTGCACATGTGACAGAAGAATGCTAACTTCTAGAAATTCTATCTGTGCAAGTCCAAATCTTTCAGATCTTCCTCTTTCTACTTTAGAAACTCTTGCTGTGTAGGAGTTCTTGTAAAGACATGGGTACTGGTTTGCAGAGGTGGAAGTCAACAGAACCTGTACGTTTGCAAAACATCTCCAGGCATTTATTCAACTACTTCACTTTCATTTCATCTAAGCCAAAAAGTGGAGATTGAGAGATGTTAGAGATTCTGAATCAGGTAACCTGAGGCTGCTGCAGTTCCACGCCCCTTTAAACCACCCAGTCATAACTCTGAACATGGTTTTGTGGTGGGTACATACAGATGCTTATACAACACACATACACACAGCCATCTCTACACATCACCAGAGTCAAACATGAGCAGTTATACAGACAATACCAGCACCAGCAGCCTTCACCTGTTGCACTGTGGCTGATGAGTATACAGATGCATGAGTGTGCCTGGATGTGTACAATGTGGATCCCCAATAACAATCCTAGAGGCTCAGTATTTCCAGTAACAGGCTTTTGATCCCCAGTGTCCCAGACAATGGCACACACAAATGCACAGTGCTTGAAAACTCTGCTTCCTACTACAGATTCCCTCAGTCAGACGCACACATGCCCAACTCTTTTGCTTGAACACTGATGAATCCCACAGTTATCTGGATTTAGGCACTAAGACTATGCTGTAAGGAGCCCATATATCTTCTTATCTCCACTTGAGTTCAGTGGAGAAGAAGTGGGGAGAGAAAGAGAGATTGAGACACTCAAATGGGTATCACAATAAACTTCCAGACCTTACAGTTTCTCCAGTAGTTTGCCTGAACCCCCTGGGCCATCTGGTAGACAAAATCTCCAGTTACTGCTCTCAGACACACAGATGTATGTCCAGCCTGGATCTATGGCCCCACTTCAATACTTGGCTTCCCAAGCCACCTAGTCTGGTTTGATATTCTCAGGAGTCACACAGTGATATACATACTTGCTCTGGCTGCTGGTGCTGCAGTTGTAGAGGCCTGTATATCCCATGGTTTAACTCTGTATCACAAATAAACACACAGTAGAGACTGCCTCTGTAGTCATTGGGTTCACAGCATGGATAGGTAAGTGTACTGAGCAGCAAAGCATACAACTGGCTCCTTTTATGCACCTCTCCCTTTGTTTTCCTGTTTCCTATATTTCTTCCTGTTCTTTTTCCTTCCAAGATCTTTTACATCCCTCCATTTCCCTGCCTTTCATTTCTCCCATAAACATCCCACATTAAGTCTTGTCTCACTGGCATTCATAGTAAGTCTTAGCCCTGTAACTAGTAATGTCGCTAAGTTGTAAAGCTACTCTGGAGATGCTGCCATATGGTGTGTTCATTTCAGAACCATGAGGCTGATGGCTTTTCCATGGCAGCTCTCTGACAAGTCTGGGTAGGGACTCCATCATTCTGGTAATCTTTATGGGTTTTTTTAGTGAGCTGAGTGCTGTCATGTGATGCCCTGTTATCATAACCTAACAATAGAGAATGAATTTAAAGTCTCTTCCTGCTATTTGAGTAGTTTATTTTTTCTTAGCAACTGGTTCCAGTACACAAAACCTTTTGGCCTGAATTATTCTCTGTATATGGAATGTCCTTTTTTTGCTGATTTTTTTTTTCTCTGATAGGATTAAAACTCTTTGGAGGATTTCAGCAGGAGAAAATGGTCTGTTAGTGGCAGAAAGGCACGGTAGTATCTGGACAGCAGGCTATTTCATAAAATTTTAACTGAAATTGATGCCTCCATTTCTTCTCTTCATGACAATGAAGTTTATTTTACAAGCAGATTAAAGAGTTTATTGGTAATTGGTGCAAAACTGGAAAATGCTGAAATTAAACTATTAAAAATGACCTTTCATCTGTCATCTGATCTCCAGATATGATTGCATCTCCCAATATAATATACATATTTTCTTATATCTGGTTCATATGTTATTCTGTGCTTATATGGTGTCAGTGGCAACATATGGAAATTATCCCTGCAAATGCAATAAAAGACACATTTTATGGTAAAAGGTAGGGCACATGATAAAAAAACATGATAGCAGAATCTGGAGAAACTGGCCTTACCTCCTTCTACTTTTCATTAATTCCTAGTGATAGTAAAATGAACGTGGAACTTACATAACAAAGGAAAACTAGTGAAACTGGTGTTCTATAAAGGTTTCCTTAATGGTTCAGAGGGCCTCAGAGGGTGCATCCTTCAAAAGCTCACTCCATGCAAGCATCCTAGGTGTCATAATGCAAGATTTTGAACTGCTGTAGCTGGAAATTTCTCCTTACCTGGACTAGAGTAAGCTTCGTGATTATTTCTAAGTGGAGCTGAAGCTAAAAATTGTATCTTAGTAGTAGGATTTGGGAGCTGTTTATAAAAGGCATGTGAACTTTTATTTTCACATTTTCAAAACGTACTTGTACCAATGCAGTATCTCATAGTGCTAGTTAACCATGGAACCAAGGGAGAAAGTATAATTTTCTTAGTCACTGTAAGAAGCAGCAGTGTTGGAAACTGGTGAAGAGGCTATCAAATTACCCCCCCATAGGCAGACCCAGTTGGCTTGCCAGCAAGTAAGAGTAGGTAGTAGTTATCAGGCCATCTTTATAGATGTTTTAAAAAGTTCACGACTGGTAGCTAGGCAATTCAGCAGTACTGATCATACATTAGTGGCAGGGCTGACTATTGACCTACTGCAACAAATAAGTAATTTCAGAATACTAAAAGTTGGTTAGAATCAGAATCCTGAAGGGGATGGATTCTTGAGGTAAAAACCTCTCACTCTCCTTCATCTAGCTACTCCATCTTCTGCAACCATTTGAGTAAGAAGTATTAACAGTTTATTATAATACATCTGTTTGCTACATTTGCTTTTTGGTTTTTGTAGCTTCTCTGCCTGTTAGATAGTTCTGTATTTCAGTTAGTGCTCTAGTCAGGGTTCTGGATGCAAGTTTGATACTCCCATCTTCCCCGTATTTAGTGTCATGGTGTCTGGATGGATATCTCCTCTAGAAGAGCTTGTATATTAGCAGTTCAATTAATCCTAACAGCAGGAAGCTTACATATCAAACAGAAAAGATTTCAGACACAGTCTGAACAGCAACATTTGTGTCCAATGCAGTCAACATTGCCAGATATGTTGAAGTAATTTATTCACTGAAGATGTCAGACGTTTTGCTTATTTCACTTGAGAGAGCATTTTAAAGATATTAGTAGCTCCTGTCTATCAGTTGAAAACTGTACTGTGTTTGCAGTGAGATTTGGAGAAGGACTACTTCCCATCGCTACTATTAGTAGGTTCCATTCTAGTGCTAGATGCCGTAATGGGAGCAAATCAGAGACCTATTTGGCCTCTTCTTTTATTTTCTCTCTTAAATGGTCCCTTCCTTATCTTAAATGTCAGGACAGTGGATTGAGTGGCTGTAAATTCAGTTATTGGACCCCTTACCGAAGACTTTCTTGATCACATAAAAAAAGCCTGTTTTGCTCAAGTTTTTTAGCTTTAAGTATTCCTTTCTCTCTAAATTTTTTACCAATCGTAAAAATTTGAAATAAGACCTTTTTGAAAGACTTTTGGCTTTTCCTGTGAAGGTTTTGGTCCTTGGCAGAAGATCCAGTAAAACTCCTTTACAAAAATAGAAGCTGGAATGAAGGGTGATCATAAAAGTGCTTATGGAACAATGTGTTTTGTTGCTTATGGTGATGGTGGCTTCTAACAAACTCATTTTGCATGTTCTAGTATTGCTGGGTCTTAGAACCTTACTGAAGTAATACTCAGCTAGATAATGACTGTGTGAATCTGTACCTGGAACGGTACACTATGCATTAGGGCAGTCTATCACTCAGCACTAAAACTGAAGTATGCAATAATGACCAAATACTCTCTCAATTATCCGTAATTGTATCCATGTTGAAATGACTTTTCAAAGGCATAGAACTACACATCTCTATGGCTGTTTGTACCCTCTTTCTGTTTCTATTTTCTTTTGACTTGGCTTTAAATTCTTCCATGTTTTATAGATCCATGAAGAGGAAGCAGCTGGAGTGAAAAGTTTGTCCTTACTTGCATAAGAAGCAAGTTTGACAATAGTGGATATCTCTGGCAAATTTTTCTCTGCTCTTATAACAGGAAAAGATGCTACAAAGGTTGTTGCTTGCAACTTTTGTTTTTCCTCAGCTTTTGCTATTTATGTAGGACTTCAAGCAGTCTATTTTTCATTAGCTTGCACACCAGATTTGTAGAGGTACACTTGAATACAATGTCCACATTTTTGAGTTCCAATACTTCTGACTAAGATTAGTGGTTAACTTGAAAGTGGTTGAAATGTCTTACTCGAAGCTTTATGTTGATAATTAGATAATAAAAGTATGGATCTTCTTTGTCCTGATGTTCATTCACCGCTGAATTATATTCATGCTGAAATTCATTTCTGCAAAAGCAGTGAGAGCCTTGTCACTTTAACATCTGAAGTTCAGTCAAGTTCTCTGTTATGTTGGTTGGTCTCTCTTAATGTTTCTTAGATGCTAATTTTTATAGGAGTTTGCTAGTTTTTTTAGGAGTTTAGGTTTCCTATAGAACACACATAAAAGATATAGGATAAAATAATATTTACAATTCAATTTTATACTCCTAACTTACTTTCAGGTTCTTTTACAGTGAGTTCTTTGGAATACTTGATTTTTCTGGAAGGGGGTTCTTCAAAGTTCTTTGTTCCTAGCTTGTGTCTAAAGGTCAAAAATCCAAACCTGCTTTAATTTTGGATATGTCTGACTAACTTAGTTAAAACAATTTTATTTTTTCCTTCTAGTCTTGACCCAGAGCAAAAGGAAATGTTGATTGAAGTGATAGAAAAGCTTTTGAAGGATAGAAGTACGGTAAGAAACAGTTTTTGTGACACATACATATATTTTTAAAGAGTTTACTCCCCAGACTGTCATTCAGCAGTAAATAATACACTTTCCTAACCCTTACCAATGTGATTTTGTATGCTTTTAGACAGAAGTATCATTGTGTATTTATGCATTTATAGTATGACTGTAATAGTGACTATCCTTTGGTAAGATGTAATTTTACTTGAATCGTGAGTTGGTTAATTATTGTTTTTGTTAGCATGTGTTTTATGTATGCTTCTTTAAACTTTATTTTGAAAATTAAAGTTATATAATAATATGAATCAGTGTGCAAGGGTTTATCTATAAATTTTTATATGCACTTTTTCATTGGGAAATTAGTTTGATAATTTCAATTAATTTCTAGTACTGTAAGAATAAATTACTTGTGTATGATGCACAGCATGCCTATTGACATCCATCTATCTTGGAGCATGTATAGTTGTTAAAAAATTGTATTTGCTGTGCAGTTGTTTGTTCTTACCAGTATTTCCACTTCCAGTCTGGTAAATAAGAGATGTTCTGGCATAATTTCTGTAAATTTAACACTCCTGTTATATTTTACTTGCCCTATAAAGCTACAGGTTTTCCATATGAATTTCTGGATGTCTCACAATGGTCACACACTTTGTTTCATTTTATTTTGCAAATAAGTTTCCCACTTGTAAA
Organism: Chamaea fasciata; assembly: GCF_029207755.1. NCBI lineage: Eukaryota > Metazoa > Chordata > Aves > Passeriformes > Sylviidae > Chamaea > Chamaea fasciata. The sequence continues at coordinate 5,221,220 of NW_027094089.1, read as the reverse complement.
CTAAAAAGGTAATTGATAAAAAAATCAAAGTTAGATTTAAAGAGAAACCATATTTGTAAATGAAAACATTCTCATGTTCTTCTTTTTCAGGCCACTAGTTTAATGACTGAGTGAAAGTTTAATGACTAGTTTAACTAGTTTAACTAGTTTAATGACTGAGTGAAAGTATTACTAGGTACCAGATAGTGTGTTGCTTCATCTGCTATTTGCCAAGTGTTTTTGTGACACCTAGGACTGTATGTTCTGATACATTGTTTATTGTTCTAATACAGTCAAAGTGTTCAGAGCATAAAAGGTGGTGTTCTCTAAAAGACATCCTGCAACTGCCACTGATGGGTTATTGGAAGAGGTGTGTTAGAGCTTAGTGGCTCAGCAAACAGTAAATCAGTTAGGTCTCCTGCCTGCATCTGTGCTTGACTTGACAGAGGCCTTTGAGCTTGTGTGAAGTTACACCTGCAGTGGTTCTTCAAGTATTTTATAAAAATCCCTGAGTTTGTACTCTGTTTCCTAGGCCTTATCTCATATGGTAAATGGTTATCCCATGCCTAGTCATTTACACATCTACTTTAAGAAGAAAGTATAGAGTAGGTTTGGATCTTTTATCTCCTAAGAATTTGGGATTACTATAGGGAGATAATGGGCTCATTGCCTAGTCTGTGCTAGAATTTGGGTGCTTCTGTGACACTGAGTAATGGACATCATATTTATAAAGATACCAGCTGAAGCAATCACTAAAAATGATAGACTAGACTTGGGTCTTCTGCGTTTGTTTGGAGACTACAACTTTTTCCTCCCTCTGATCCTTCTTTGTCTGTTCCCAAGCAAGACCTGATTCCAGTCTGGGCTGACATTTCAACTTCAGAAGTCTTGCTAGTTTGGGAAGTAATAAGAAGCATAATTATGTCAGAAAGAAAACACAGAGATCTCTCTTCAAGATTCTGCATTTACCAAAGTGTGCTTTTTCCACCCCAGACTCCACAGCTTGTCATGATCTGAAATGGATCAGTCTCTAATCTTTCATAGCTTTGGAAGGACTACTCTGGCATGGCAGAGCTTTACCTTAAGTTGTTATCTTTTATCACGTACCACTGAATGTTCCCAGAAGACCTCCACATTTGCTAACAGAATGTACATAGTGCACAAGTATTTCATCGGCAGGTAATTCCAATCTGAGTAAGCTTATTCTTTGCCCCTAATTGGATAACATCAATTTGCTCACAGTGGGGAAATCAAGACTGCCATTTTTAGCTAGTTTCGGCCTTTAAAATTGGAGGAGACGCAGCTTCTTATAGGTACTGGTCCTTAAGCACTGGTGTGTACGTAAGCTGGTGACTTTGTAGGTTTAATAAGGCTGCGTCCTCGGGAAATTTGTGTTAATTTGAGTCATCTTTTTGAATTCTTTAAGGGGAGCTGCACTTCATACACTTCGCCTAAAAGAGAACTCTCCTTCAACATTTATAAACAAACCAAACACCTTTAAGAAAGTGTTTTGCAGTCTTGCCAAAGAAAAAATAGTTCCATTTGCTGCCATAGGAATTCTTCAAATGGGACCAAACTGTAAAGCAACAGCTTTTGGTCATAGACTTATGAAGTGCCTGTATTTGATAAGTGGTATGTCTCAGCTTTTTGCAGCCCCTGTTGCCTGTCTGACAGTCAGGGTGCCTGAAATTTGTAGGGTGAGAATGTGGAACTAGAGCCACAAATGTTTACTTGGCACTGATCTTTGGATTCCTTCTACTTAAACGCAGAACTGTTCTCTTACATTAACATTTGTTGTCATCTCCTGCTAGCTCTAATCTATTGTCAGCAAATCAGTTTGTTCATTAAATAGTTTATTTACCAGAGGGAGAGATTCCTAGTGACTTAGTTGAATAATCAGTGGTTTTCTACCTTTTTTTCACTTGATTGAAATGTCATGTTACTTTTGGCACTTCTATGTACTTAAGGACGGATAATTCTCAGAGCAGCAATAATATGTTGTATGTTAACCACTGGATCTGAGATAATACATTGTTGATTGATTATTGATTATTTTGATTATAATTTTTTAATTTTTGATATTTTTTAATTTTTAAGCCATTTGATTTTTTTTAATCCGTTTGGTTTGGACATGTTTGGAGGGAGAATGTAATTAGTAACATTAACTATGTATTTAACAGTCTAATATTATTCAGATGATATTTGAGACTGCACTTCTGTGAGAAGTAAACTTTTACTCAAAATCTGTTTATTTTCTGTAGCTATTTGACCTCAAACAGGATTTTTGAAACTTACTGGCATAATCTCTGTGTTAGAGATAGAATAGCTATGAAGTACAGATACCTCTAAATTTCTGTAAACCAGGAAGTTTTTTCAGAGAGAACACAGTGTTGTGTGTCATTAATGCATTAACGTCATAAAAGACACAATGTATTTCAATTACCCAGAGTAATTTTATATTTGAAGTAGCAAGACATTATCTGGAGGGGAATTTTACCATAGTAAAATTAAGCCCTTTTTTAGACAGTATAGGATGTGTTTATTTTTTTAGGTCTCAATCAGTAATAAATTTTAACATAAGCTGAGGTAAGCAAAACTTAAAATGAGATGAGATCTAACCTTAACCCAGCACTTCATTAAAATTTCTGGTGAGATAAATGAAAAATCATTCTACTCCTTGAGTGTCTTAACACAAAGACTCAATTAGACCACAAGCTCTTGATTAATGTAAAATACAAAATTATCAAGTGCAAACCATTGTTAACATACCCTATTCAGGGTAGCTGACTAGGAATTAGAGTCTATCAACAAATCTGTGATTTTCTGTAAGTGTATTTAAATTTTAAACAGATGTTTAGAAGTGTTTTTATTATTGAGGCTTATAAACTCCTAGTTAAGTTTTTACCCTTGCTTTACAAGTGCCTCACATTTTGATAAGCATGTATAGCTTGCTCCTTTTGTTTTTCTAGTAATTCTAGGTAGTTGAGCAGTTGATGCAATTTTATGTAAAAGGGAAGATAAGAGCATGCTTGTATTCTATGCTAAAGTGATTTTCTTTGAAAGTAATATGCCTAGTCATATATGAAAGTAGAATTGGGTGATTTAGAGCAGACTAGTTGCCTTTTCTTTTTAGTCGATTCTGCATTGCTTCACTCTAATTCTACTTTTTATATTCAGTGATGACTTGGCTCTGATGCGTATGGTTTAAGGCAAAATTTGTTGCCTAAGTTTCTTTTGGAAGAAAAAGATACTGTGGAGGACTGTAGCTAGCAGCCTGTGTATTTTACTATGCTGTGTAAACAGCAATGAAAATCAAATTCATTAATGATATCTGAGTTACAGCAGGTAAAAGAAAAATAAAATCCATGTTGGCAATGAAAAGGAATCATGCCTGTTATCCAAACCTGTAAAGCCAAAAAACCTTGTGACTTGCATTCCAGAAAGTATCCCAGTCTGAAGTATCCCAGGTATATTAAAGACATCAATCAAGGAAAGGCAGAATGTAGTTGGGATGTGGTGGTATGGATGATTAAAAATGCCCACATTTATTGCTGATTTATGTCTGTAGCTTTGATCAGATTTTATTTTGTTTGGGTGCATACCTCTGTTACGCTGAATTTATTTTTCTGTTCTGGTGTGATAATTTACTAGTAATAATAATAAGTAACTTTGTATTAACTCCATTTTGGTGGTCAAAAGACCTTATGTAAATATGTGAGTATAGATGCAAAAATTTGAGTATAGAGATTTCTTTTGCAGACTGTATGACTACTAGATGAAGTGCAGATTCTTTCTCAGTTACATTCCTTTGATTAAAAAATCATCCTAGGAATTGGTGGCGGCTTTGTGATGAAGATTTTACTCTTACACTAAAGCAGTGTATTTGGGCATAATGGGAAAAGAAAGTTGGGCACTCCTGTTTTTAACAGAAGTTTTCAGTTAATAATGTAGTATTTTAGTTTAGTACCCAAATGTGTGGGTAAGACAATGCTTTCTTAACTTATTGATTTAATGATGGTAAATGCTTCAATTTTGTGGAAAAAAATTGCTGGTTTGTGCGGATGTTTTGTTGTGATAGATCTATTATCCAGCTATTAGAAGATAAATGACTGATCTTTTCCACTTTCCTTGCCTCCAGAAAATTGAAATAAGAAGGTGAATATCATTTGGGCTGAATGATTAGGGCAGGTGGGGTGGCCATTAATTTAAGAGAGAAGAATCTTGGCAGCATGGGCCAACTTGCACTGTATTATCAATCAAACCTCGATGCACTTCTTGTGATGACCCAGCACTCTCAGGTTTTCGCAGCATTAATTAGAATCCATGACAAAATAGATGCAAGGAAACATTTGGTACCCTTCATAATTTTATAGAAAATTTATTGTTATTAGAGGAACCATTTGCTTAGTGTGATTTTTTTCATTACCAGCTTGTCAACTAGCATAGATAATCTGGAGAAAATATGAACTCCATAGATTGGGTGTCACTTTTGTTGATGGTTCATATAGTTTACCTTGGTGCACAGCTAATGGCTGAAGTTCATAGCAACAGCACAGAAAAATGTGGCACCTAGTGGAAGACAAATGAACCATGTTTATTGCTTTAATATAAAAAATACATAAATGGAAAGCAGCATTTGAATTTGATGAGCTCATTGCTAGTTTTGTTGGGGTGATTTATATTTTCTCCTTATACTAGAAGGTACTATTGACACAGTGAGATGGAAATTAACTGACTGTTTTTTAGAAACTGATATTTTTTGGTTTTATATTCTGATTGAATCATTTTGTTTTAATTTTAAATACTTTTATGGAATGTTGAGCATTTAATAAACAAAGATTATTAGCTGTTCCACTGATGTTTAGATATATAGTAGGATCATACTGTAGGGGAAACAGTGTAGACTAGAAAATAATCTCTTATTAAGGAAGCATGAAGAGATTTTCTCAGAGAAATCTGCTTGTTACCAGTGCATTTTCAGTCTGTCACATTCCTACTTTTTTTCCACTTTCAAATGAAAAGCCTAATTTTAGAAAATACAATAATGGGGAGAGAGACATGATCTTCATAATGTCATGATGGGTGGCTATTTCTATATAAACTTGTAAATCTAAAGACTTGCCACAGGAATAAAATGCTTGTTTACCCATTGCACCTCTTGCGTATGTTCAATTTTTTTTACTAAATGTCTTTTAAGTGTTCACAAGTGACAGCATGGTCATTGAAAACTTGAATAGGAGATGGATGTAATTTGAAACTTTTTAGAATTATTATTTAGAATTTCTGTATTCCACTTTGACTCTTTCTTTGTATTAAATTGTTGTGTTTTATTCATAGTTACTGAGTTTTTAAAAAGCCAGCAGTGTTTATAGGATATATTGTCAGTTTTAAATGATCTGAGTTAGTGTTATATGTATTTTGTGTCAGCTTTCAAACTAAATCATATCCAAATGAAGAGAAATACTGCAAAATATGTGTACTGAACTATTGGGAGTAAAAGACAAGGGTACTTTCTCTAGAATGACTGTTGGAAGTCTCTGTTGACCTTCACCTATGAACCTAAAAGAAATGTATTTTTTAACATTAGACAGTGACTATTCTGATAGTAATAAACTGATGTGTGTCGATCTCTCTTGTCTCTGATAGGAAACAGTGACCTACAAAAAGTCTCTCTGTGTAGTCTTAAAGTATTATCTCTTTCTTCTAAAACTTCAATTCTATCATGTTGTTCTCTGCAGGCTGAGCTTAATTGTAGTTCAGAGTTCTCCATCCTGATAAAGGGACTTCACACTTTTCCAGTGGGAAAGCGTCTCAGCTTCTGTGGTCTAAATGAATACATGTTCAGGACAGATAGTGATTTTTCTGGGATTAACCACTGCCTTCTGCTGTGCTTTGAACACCCACCTTAGCATCAACTTGCCCCTATTTTTAATTACAGATAGGTTACTGCTGCAGCACATTATTAAGAAGAAAGTTTATTACAATAACAGATAAAAAAGAGCCTTTTTTTTCTATGATACAGCAAATTATTTTAGATGTAAAGTGTATTTAGCTCCATCAAATAATCAGATTTTGTTCCCTGGAATGAATTGCATTCTTTTTGGGACCAGCAGGTACCAGTATGTGGATGAGGCTGGAGACAATAAATGCAACTTCACGTTTATTCTTATTGGTAATTCATAAAATCCCCACAGAGCCTGAGACTTGTTTAGCATAATAGCAAGACTATCTTCTGAGCTGTTTTCTTTCAATTGTAATGTTGAGCGCATACTAATAAACCACATGTCAGCCAAACACAGGGAGAAAAACGTAACATATGAATATCATTGTATTTAATATTTCTCAAAAAGTACCATTTCAATAAACTGCACTTCTATTTAATTGCTTACTTTAAGTCATTGGGGAAATTATAGAGGTTGAAATGCAGATCCCTAGTGCTCAGATAGAATATGACATTAATTTGCTGCCAGAAGGCTATACTGCATGCATGCTAACTGCATACATATCAGCTGCTTCATTTAAAGTATCATCGTTTTAGTTATTTGACTTAACATGTACTCTGACACAAAACAAATCTTAATTAAAGCAATTAGAAGAGAAAGAACACTAGTCCCAGGCACACAATTATATGTCCTTATAAGGCATGGTCAGCTTTTGATCTTTTCTCGCAGTTAAAGTAACCTGCTGACAGAATTTTAACTGAAACCCCAATATATATTTCTTCCCGTTATTTTTAAAGGAAATACCCAGGCAGAAAGTTTCAATAATATTGAGGTGTTAGAATGTTGATAATCTTATTTAATTTCTCGTAAAAATAAAGGTATTTTGGGGTTGTAGCATGATGATGTTTGTGCATGAATAAAGAGATATTTCTTATGAAGGCAAAAAATTGTATGAGAACATGGCAGAATATAGATGATGCATTTCTGCAATGATGTCACTGTTAAGGAAGTGCTGAACAATATGCAGATATTTTGCATTCTTTGGAGAAAAGTTCTATTCTATTGCTGGTTTTCATGCGTTTTTTGGGGTAGGGGGATAGGGAGGAGTGTATTCATGAAATTCTGACTATGAAATTTTCTATGACAGTTAATTTTGCGATATTGAGAGAGAAGTTTGAATTCCAGTAATGCCTAGGGAACTTGGCCCGGCTCTTCTTTACTTTGATCAGGCCAGTGTTGATAGAATCCCAAAAGGTCTTGCTGGGCTTATGTTTTACTTCTTGGTGGTTCCTGTTACTTCTGAGTTAATTGCAAGGTTTCTGTTAATTTATTTGGAAGCTAAATCTGTAAGAAAAAAGAATTATGCTTACATTGCACTGTGTCTTCAGGGCTGGGAGCTAAGATTTATGTGTGCAATAGAAACAGCAAGTGTTTTCTCTGTTCTAATAACCTTACCCCAATTCTATTTTAAATAAGATACCACTTCTGTTAGCTTATTTTTTGTTGTTGCTGTTTTGTTTGTTTTTGCTGAATAGAAATAATTTGAAAGTGCTGAGAACTGCAAGTATCAGTTCTGATTCTCACTTGTGGTCTAACTGTAGACCTAATACTGACCTTCTTGTTTATGTTTTGTTTTCTAGCTGGTGGCTGGGAGTGTGGTGATGGCATTTGAGGAAGTGTGTCCAGACAGAATAGATCTGATTCACAAGAACTACCGAAAGCTCTGTAACTTGCTGGTTGATGTAGAAGAGTGGGGTCAAGTTGTTATAATCCACATGTTAACTCGGTATGCACGTACTCAGTTTGTAAGTCCATGGAAGGTAAGTTTGCAACTTCTTAAATTACTGTTTTGAGCCTGCATTCTGGATTATTTCCACTGTTGGATTTACTTGGTCTTTTAAGATGCATTTATATGGAGGCTTTAATAAAAATAGAGATCTAACACATAAGTTTTAGGACTCTAAGATTTCACTAACACAAGGCATGTACCTTTCTTTAGAGCCTGAGAATTCTCCTTCCAGGGTATAACTGTTTCACCCTGAGGGCAGCAGAGAGACTCCTTATTCTGTGGTTCTTTGAGCCATTTGCTTTTTGCTTTAGACAATTTTACATGAGCCAAAACTGGAAATGTTTGCCATTCTGTCCTGAAACTGGACAGACTCTGCTTTTATTGTTGATACCCAGTATCACTGCATGACATACACTACTTGTTTAGGCTTTGTTAATGTGCTGGGGCACCAAGTGAAGACTTGAACATACGTATCTGAAATGTGAAATTTAAAAAAATGATGTGTTTATTTTCATTTATGTTGGGTAAATATGTGTATACTTCTAAAAATTTATAACAAGAGGTGTTCAAGACACAAATTCTGGCACTTCTTACAGTAAAAAAGGACTTAGCTCAAGAAATTTATGCTGTTAACATTGGTTTAATAGAGATCTGACTCTGAATAAGAAATTAAAAGACAGAATACTTCTGGAAAGAACTGTTTAAAATTGCTCCACAGCTCTGGTTGTTTGTGTTTATTAAAGGCTTGGGAATGTTTCTAGTGTTAAGTTTTACCATATAATTTGAAACCCTTTCATGTTTAAAAATGTGCATTTCAGTGCAGTTTAGTGTCATTTATAAGTAGCACATTAGCAATTTTTTAAAGATTTCTTGTTCAGCATTGGAATAGGGAATGACACCAACTATCACTCTATCACTGAGTTGTTTTTAACTGTCTTTTAATATCCTTTGCCTAGGAAAAGAGGTGGAAATGCAGTGCCATTCTGTGTTAATATATGTGTAATTTATTGTCTGAAAATAATGATAAGGAGATATATTTGGACAAACAGTTCAGTCTAATTTAGTTTACGATTATATTCACTTCTTCAAAAAACAGGGATTATAATGAATATAGCAAAAATGTCTGAAATAGAATCATATTTCTGTGCTACTGGTTAGATTCTGAAACACCATTTTTTCGTTTTTGATGAAAACTAAATTGTTTGTAAGAACGCGTCTTCCCAGAAAATTGCTTAAAATAAGGAAAGTATTTTTAGATAATGAGACGTTTAAGTTATATATTTTCCTAATGTCCTTGAGGCAGTGTTTATTACATGATGATTATTGGAAGAAGGCAACTTGCATTCTTCTTTCTGACATTTAGAGCGAATCAAAATTGATAATCTACTTTACCTAAAGCAACAGTCCCACGATATGTCTCAGCCAGTTTTAGTCTGTAATTGGACAAAAGGAACATTGAAGAGGAGGATGACCTCCTGTCTTGGACTCAGAGGTTGGAGGTCTTGATGGGATTTGGTTTCTTTAAGACTCTAATTCTTTTTTCACTGAAACTGCTTGGATGACAGTTGCTGCTGTGGCTTCTGCTCCAGGAATGTAGAAGACTGTGTGACAATACTGCCTGTGTCAACCTAAAATTAGTCATCAGTAGTGTAGTATTAATAACACTTTGTTTTCACTTTCGAGATCTTCAGTGTAAAATTTAGTTTGTCTACCTACTCAGGAATTTAATTAGCAGATTTTTTTTTGTGGTGCTAGTTGAAATGCATGCCTTTGTCAATACATTCTTAAATGAACTCATCATACAACAGGCCATCTTGTGCAGTAGAAGAGATTTTTAATTTAGTTTATTTGCATCATTATGGATCAGTATTTAGGCTGTTTATATGTAAATGTATGATTTGAAGAACAATTAAGTGTTGACAAAGTAGATTGCAGTCATATCAATTGCAGTGCGTTTTCCATAATTTTTCTAACTGACATCTTTGATGATAAATAGTGGATGCCAAGTCAAAGCCGATTATACAGTGCACTAGGAATTCATGGCGCTGTCAGGAAGAAGACCGATTGACTTTAAATTTACATATTAATGAGAAGATTTGTTAAGAGGGTGCTTGACTATAGAAAATAACAGCATATTTATAGGGCACGACACTTTATAAATAAAGCTGATGCAGGAAAATGGAAATTAAACCTATCAGATTAATAAATTCAAGGCTGCTAAAATGCATATTTGCATTTTTATTCAGTAAAATTTTCCCTTTTTTGAGGAACATATGTTGCTTTTGTTTAAGTTGAGCTAATTCCTAGCAAGTAATGGTGTAATGTTTGGAACTGATTTCTTAAGCTTTTCGAAATCTAAAAAAAATTTTGAATAATTATCAGTTACAGAGAAAGATCTTTTTTTAAGCAATATGCTTAAAATTGTTGCAATTACCCATTAACCAAGACTACTTAGTTTTTTTATTCCTATTTCTATCTTCTTTGAAGGGTATAATTTTCTATTCTAATTGTGAATGAAGTAAGGAAGAATGTCCTTGGTTTATCCTATTTGTTTTAAAATACTTGGAGGTGCTTTTTGAGTAGTTGCATGCAAATAGCAGTTTCAGAATAACCTTTTTTCTGTATGAGCTGTATGTATTCAACTTTAATATGTGTTAGCTGAAATGAGGCAAGACACTGATGTTCTGGAGTAAAAATAACTAAAACCAGCCAAGAACAATTCCAGGTTTTCTGAGAAGTAAAATACTTGATAGCAGATAAAACTGTGATGCCTTTCAGCTTAAATGTGTCCTGCCCCTGTTGCAGAAGTTGCTGGGGCTACCAAGCTGTTTGTAAATACCTCCTGAACCATAACAGTTTTCAGCCTAGTACATAAAGATGGGTAAAATAAAGCTGTTGGTAGTGTTCATGAATACATTGAGTTGCAGTCTAGGAGTTCAGGAACTGATTTTCAAGGTGTGCAGCCATCCCGGTTTCTGCAAGGAGATGATGAGGAGGTAGGAACTACTGCTGCTGTCCTGGTACACAGATTTACCATCAAACTTGTGTGACATTTAGGAGGGCATCTCCCAAAAACAGTTGAATTTATCAGAAGTTTCTACAGTCTTTAAACAGAGCGAGGTGGAGCTAAGAACTGTAGTCTAGCAAAAAATCAGTGACTCTCAGGGCCATTCAGCTTCATCCCAGACAGTTGAAGGTTACATAAATAAACTCTTGGTGTTCTGTAAGGATTGGAAAAGAATGGTGAATTCAGATTGGTCATGGGCTTCAATCATCACAAAGCTCCTGATAAGTATTTAGGAGGAGCATGTCTCAGGCTTACATCTTAGGATTAATTACTGAAGTATTGCTCAGTTTAAAGTGCTCAGAATGTGGCATAATTGTTGGGCTGGGTGGGATGGAAGGGGAGATTAAGCATGAAGAAAACAATCTGAAAGAATAAGAACTTTTATGGGAAAAACATTAAGTATTCGAATGTCTATGTATCTAAAGGCATGGATTATGGAAAATAGCCCAGCTCTCAGTAATTACAGGAAGAAACAGATTGAAAATATTTATTTTGCTTGATTGTTCTGACAAAATATTGAGGTCCTTTCTGACCTCAGCTGTTCTATGATCTCTTTGTCTTTTGTTAAATGCTTTATGTTTCCTGCTCTTACAGTACTTTCTCAGAGATCGTGCTCTTACAGTGTCTTTTAGTTATGAGTTCTTGTGTATGCCATAAAGGTCATGGTTATGTCTGATGGAATTCAGTGTCTAATGGCTGCTTAAAACAGCCCAGCAGTATCTAAAACTGCTTTAGATATATTATTTTTTTGTTTTTCTCTCTGCTAGGGTATGCAGTGAGGGAACTCTAACTGTGAATGATGAAGCTCCAAGCACTGCATACAGAAAATAGTGTCCATCCTTTACTTTTGTAGAATTTGTTAACAGTAATGAGCATCCTGAATCAGTTCTGTTGGTTTACTGCAGAGCTTAATAAAACTTCTGAATCCTCTGCTTAGAAGCTGTAAACAGGAGGGAAGGGTATATTCAGGGTAATAGCCTCCAGTTAACTGCGTTACCTAGATAAAGCAGTAAAAATTAAACACATTAAAATACTTCAAAAATATTTCATATGTAAATCATAATTTAATAGTTAATCCGCTAGAATACACCTTTCCCTTCTTTTGTTTTCCAACTCAGTAGAGGATCTACAAGTTTTATCATGCTCTTCTGCAGTAAGGAGGCATAGATGCATATTTAAGAAATATTCAGAAGAGCATTCAATCTTTAAGGATAAAATTCACCATGACATGGTATGTATTACTTATTTAACATATCATCTCAGTGAAGCTTTTTTGTAGATAAACACCAGGTGATATTCTTGCTGATTTTTAAATTTTAAATTTTATTTTTTCCCTTGCCCTAAAAGATTGTGAGACCAGAGAATTCTCTTTCCCCCTGAATTGGCTGCTAAGAGCAAAAAATTAAATTAGGAAAACTAGTTTATAATGAAGTTGACTTATGCTGCTTATTTCTTCCTTTTTTAGTATATCCATCAGAATCTTCAGTGTGAATTGGGGCAGTCTGGATTCAGTTACAGTTTCCCTTTTTATCAGAGCACAGTACTCTGGCCAGGTTCTTTTAGATAGGCACGAGGTGGGGTTAATGCTTAAGATAAGATTCACTTATATTAAGATATTTAGTGAAGTGTTTGGGGCATAAAATGGACTGGCTAGCTGTTTTACTGTTAGGTCAATTTTATTTTTTCCTTTTGTGTGTAATACTTAGTAAGATGAGAATAACTTAGTGCATAAATTTATAACAAACTACCTGAAGCTGATTGTGGAAAGTTTGGATAAAAAAATTAATCCAGCAGAAGAGAAACTAAAAAGAGGATTAAATTTTGGGCACATGAATTTCCTGATTTGTTTTGTTTTGTGGCTGCTCAGCACTTAACTGTTGGAATAACAGAAGTACAGGGTGCAGATAAAAATGCCATTTATTTTTGCATCAGAATGTATTGCTGTGGTTTCTATTAGACCCATTACAGAGTTGCAGTGGAACAGCAGCAGTGAGTAGAATCTCTCTAGGCAGGTTCTCTAGGACATGTGTATCAATTCAAATGAAGAAAGAAACCCTTTCTTTTCCTACAAATTTGACCAGCAAAGTTTTCATATTTCCATGCAGTACTGTAGTCTCATCTTCTTGACTGAGCCTGAGTTTCTTTTTATTATCTATATATAGGATAAGAGACTTTCTAGCCATCTGTTGCAAATAAGGTGTTAAAATTGTTTTTATCTCTGGCGAGATCATTTTCTCTGACTTACGGAGACAAAAATTAATTGGAAGGAAACAAATATTTTTGTAGAAATGTAAGTATGAACTGTGTAATTGCTAATCACTTTTCATTTAAATATAAGATGTGGCAGATCCCCATCATCTCATGAGCCACTAAAGTTTCTAGCTTTAGTTTTGGCCATTTGAATGCTATTTGGTCATAGAAAATAATGTAAACTGTATGAAATGAATGCTGTGTTAGATTACTTTAAGGCCTTCCTGCATGCCACAGTACTCATGAACTTTATTCTGGGCTTCTGTCTGTAGAATATTACTCGGTCTAGTAAATTTTGTGGCCTTTTCATTATTGTACCAGGATTTTCTCTGGATAATTAGAAGAATTGTAAAATAAACTTGTTTAGCTACTTTGTGAAAATAAACCTTTATTTAATTTTTTCTGCTGTCTGAGGGAACATGTGTGTGAGGTCAGACTTCTGCTCTGAGAAAGCTTTAGGCTCCTGAGTCTGAGCCTGTATACTTCCTCTGTTTGTAATATCAGGTGGAATTCTTGATTGTTTGTGGCAGCTCTTTAAAGGACCATGGGACTAGTAAATCTGAAAAAAACTTCAAATTATTTGGGGCATTCATCTCTTTTATAGTGTATGCCCAAGTTTGTTGCAGTTTATGGTTGGAAAAGTACCAGTACCAAGTACCAAGAAGAGTGGAGGTGAGGCTTGAATTATAACAGCATATCCATTTATTAATAGAATAAATGCACCACCAGCTGTTAGTGTGAGAATACCACTAAAGTGAATCAGCAGATGTTTTTAGATGCTTTGAACTTCTTTGACTCCTTAGACATTACAATGGAGAAGAAAAAAAAAAATCTGTAATGCAGGATTTAATGGCTATTAATGATGTTTAAATGAGTATGCCAGACTCTCTGCTAAGGGGTAGCAAACTGCCATTTTTCAGACTGCCAATCTAAGGACAGGTACAGTTATCATTTTTCAACAATTTAAGATAATATTGTGTTTTAAAAATTTGAGTCTCCTAATTAATGTATTGAGCTATGGCTGTAGTCCAAATATTGTTTAAATATTGGATAAACATTTTAGTAGCTGTAAAGAATCCTAAAGCTACATGAAAATGAAAATAAATGTATGAGTGTGTTTCCAGATATGGGAAATGTTCAAACTGAATTTACGTTTTAAAATCGTGGTTTTTTCTGAGAGAAAAGGAAGTTGAGTTACTTTAAGTTGTATGCATGGTTTGATGTAACTGGAGGGTGTACTGGGAGCACTAGAACAGGAGGAGCACTGGTAGCTATTGCAGTTCTGTACAGGAACTGCACCATGAGTGGTGTGCAGCTCTGAAGGTCTGGGACATCCCTGTCCCTGCATGCCCTGTCTGTAAGTCGTGAGAGGTGGTGACTACTAATTCTAGAGCATGTCGTATCCTCATGGTTGCAGGCCCAAATTAACTAACAATTAACCGGGTTGTTTGGTTAGGTGGGTTTTTTTTTTGTTTTTTGTTTTTGTTTTTGTTTTTTGTTTTTTTGGGTTTTTTTGTTTGTTTGTTGTTTTTTTTTTTTTTTTTGGTTCACTTACTGCAAAACCCCATGGAAGAATATTTTTGTTTGGCAGTTGGTTCATATTTGCTTACTGTAGTGATGTCTTATACTGCCTCTTCAGATACTTAAATTGACATTAAATTTTAACCTGAAAAACAGGTCGAACATTTAACCAAACATCTGAATACTAATTCCAAATTCCACTTTAATTTTTGGATTAAGAGTAAAAAGAGGTAAACTTTTAGCTAGAAGCAAATGGTATCTTTTTTCTTCCCTTCAACTTTGCTCCTCCTTAATTTTATTCTACATGTTTAATTTATCCCTTTTCTTTCTTGTACTTTTTTCTTCTTTTTGTATGCTTTAAATGTTTTTTTCTGTTCTTTGCTTTGCATTTCTTAGTCTTTGCATTGTCATTGTGCCTTTTCCAAACACTATTGAAAGGAAGGGTTTTCTCTTGGTAAGACTAAGCTATTTTATGTCTCACTTCTGTTTTGAGGAATATGAAACTGTTTTGAGTAAATGAAACTGATCTAAAAATCATAATGGATTGTTTTAGTTCTATCTGCAAGTGTCACAGGACTTTATTACAACAGTGATTGCACATTTGAGGTTGTGGAAGAAAGATGTTAATTACTGCAGCATGTTTAAGTCTTAGCACCTATTTTTAGATACCAGTCCTAGACTTATTTTCTGCTTCTTAGAGAAATGAGAATGATCACTCCTTCAGTTTTCACATTAGTTTGCTTTGGAGTTACTTAGCAGAGATGTTATTGCAGTTGTCACATACTGACGAAAAATTAATATTCAGTGGTCCTCAGACCCCTACTTCCACAGAAGCATCAGCTCTTGTCACAGGGGTGTACTATAAAACTTTCATGAATATGGATTTTCTTAAGAATGTTTAGGTTTGGGGGTTTTTTAGTTTTCATTAAGCTTTTATTTCATTACCTTTTCAAGTTTATATTTAGAAATTATGTTATTGGCTAAGTGAGTTTTTAAAAGCCTCTGCAAGGCTGAATTGAAGGATTTGAGGAGTTTTTCAGGTAATAAATGACTTTACATATATTGTTTCAGAAAATTGAGAGGCTTTTTTTAGAATGAAATAAACATGTTCATCTGAACTGGGATTATACAGCATATTGTATAGATAATAGTATTATTAGTGAACTACAAATAAAACTTGATTTATGTATTGTTGATCATGTAAATTTTAAATATGCTGAAGAAAGCTAAGAATAATGTAAATGAAAATGCCTTAATGTTAAATTTCACCTGCCTTAGTTGGATTCTCAAGACTGAGTAGGTGTCTTAGTTTCTTTGTGTAGCTTAAGTATCAAAGCTCATTATTTTTAAAAGTTGGATTTTTTTATAGAGAAAGCTTTTTTGAATTGCAAATGAAATCTTCTCAAACTAGCAGAATTTTATTGTGTGTTCCTTAGCTGCATTAAAATTTAGCTTTTCTTAAGAAATGTAAAAATGTTTTGCTGGATATGAAACATGCAACTCCAGAGATTAATATCACAAGGTAAGCTGACTTGAAATACAAGTCCTTTTACCAAAAAATGACTCAAAGTTGCTCTGGAAATTTCCATTAAAACTTCAGTTTTTACTAACTGAAAGCATGTTTATCTCTTTTTGATAGCTAAACTCTTAAAATCCACAAATGTAATTGTGTGAAAAATTCTTATCAAAAACTCAAAACTAAACTAGCAGTTTTCATTGTAATTTACTGGACTTATATTGTATCTTCTGTGTAATTGTGTTAATATATTACATTTTCAGTACAATTCCATTACAGTCATTTGAATAGAGTTCTGAATAGTAATCTGAAAAGTGGTCCTTGAAAGAGGGTACTGTTTGAGTTCAAGTCTGTTTCAGTGGCTTCAGTTGTGCTTAATTCTACAAGTCAAACTGAACCCTTAGGTTTTCTTTCTGACCTCTTTATCCAAATGGTAATGAATAGACTATGGTTATAATTGAAGTAAAAATCATAAAATATAAGGAAATCAGAGTGATATAACTGTGATCTTGCAATCTATATTGCTTTTTGATTCCACTGTTGTTCACTTAATTGAAAATGTGTATGTACTTTTAGACTTGCATGGGAGCAACAGATACAGTCTTTGGAAGACTGATAGAATCCAATGTTAGGTAATGTGATAATTTTGTATCAATAAATTATATGAATAATATAGACTATGTATCATTATTTATATTTTGTACTACCTAATCATTGCATTCTGGAAGTCCTATGAGTGCCTGTTTGTTCAGGAAGCATTCTTAGCAATTCTTGCTTGCTAAAATACATGTCATATCCCAGACCACTACCTCATTAACTGAATATTTTTATATTCTGTGAGACAGAACGGATAAATTAAGTTTCTAAAATTCTCATAAGTAACTTCATTGCTGAAAGCTGCAAATGCGTTGTGTCCAAGACCACACAGAACACACTGTTCTGGTTTAGTAAAAGTGAAGACACCAGCTTTCTGTCCATTCAGGAATGTCTGCAGTTTGTAATCATTTCTGTAACATGCATCCTAGTTCTATGACCCAGTGTGTTTCTCATTGGCCCTGTAATCCCCAGCCTGTTCCTTTCCATGGAAAGGATTCTTAATACATGAGCATCAGGAGTTTGTTAAGTGTTGAAAATGGTTTTCTTTCATTGTAACAAAAAATTTTTCAAGAAAATCTTTAAGCAGGAAAATACTTTGATTATTTACTGTATAATTTTGTCCTATGGAAGGGTAAGTATCTGAAAATTTTAACCTTTAGACAGACTACAATATGATAATTCTGTGATCTGTCTGGATGTCCAGTGTTGTTCAGAATGCTACAAGATGCCCTTCCTAGTCTTCAGTTTTTATGGATCTCCTGTAGGCTCTGTACCTTCAGAGTCTGCCAGATCCATGCAGATTTCTCATGCTCAAGGGAGCATAAAATGCCACTAGAGGCTTACACTTAGGTGTTTGAAATACCCCCCTACTTCTAGAGGGCCATCAGAGTCATTACTAGGTTCTAGCAGTCCATTCACTCTAGCACAGGTTTTTTATCACACAACTGTTTTTAAATTGCAGCTTACCTTAGAAGGAGTCAGTACACTTTGATGGCTGTTTAGTACTTGAAAGGAGGATATTACTTACGGAGTGGAGAATATGGTCCTTTTATTCTTTATCTCTTCTACTCCTTTTGGCTTAACAAGGCAAACTTGTCAAACTTTGCTTGTGCCTTCTAAAACCTCTCTCCATCCAGGCTGCAAATTATGTTGGTTACACTTTGCTGTCTCAAGTGTTTTTATCACATGAGGTTGTGCCTTTTTTTAAGACCACTAACAATTCTCCTTGTCAAGCTTTACCTATTCTGACAAACCTGAATCATATTCAAGGATTTCCTGTTGTGGAGAAGATGTGGAGTAGAAGCATGTTACTGTTCTACTAGCATGTTACTGTTAACAGGTGTGGTTGGTTGAGGTCTGCTCTTCTGTCAGAAATTTCTCACGGCTGATCTACTGAGTAATGATAGGTCTGTTCTGGTGTTCTGAAATTCATCTATGGAGCATGTGGAAGGATTTATGTAGGCATGTTCACATACAGCACCAAAATTTCAGATATAACTCATTAATACTATAAGTAGCAAACCATTCTATAGATTATCCACCATTTTCCCTTTTAAAGGAAACTGTTCTTCATACAGCGGGCGAATACTGATCTTGGTGGGCTGAAGTAGTTTTTGGTATGGCAGTCAGGTTCACCAAGTAGTGACTAGTACCAAAATTATTCTTACCTTCAAAATCTTATCCAAAGCTTATCCAAAACTCACTTGAGAACAGTTCTTGGAAATATTAGAAAGGTCTCTGGAAGACAGTGAAAATCTTGGTTGCCAAAGATTTTGCTACAGACATCAAAAGAAAGCAGCGAGTGTATTTCCATATGAAACTGAGGAGAGAAACTGAAATTTGTAACGTCAAATCATTTATACCTAACCAAGAAATACAAATATTTGGATCCTTTTTTCAATACAAGATGGAATTAAGGCTGGCAAAGTGGGAAAATACTGTGTATTCATGCTTTGGATATCATTGAAGCTTTGTTTTAACTCAGTACATGGGTATGTGAAGCTCTGTTTGGAGGTAATTGTGGTATTCACATAATGTATTTTACTCTAAATGGAAGTCACATTCTCAACTTTTATGCCATATTAAATGTAACTTCTAGCAAAATCTCGGTTAAGTGTTAGCTCATTTACTTAGTGACTTTAAAAACAGGCTAATGGAATTTGCTATCTATCAGTTTCTTCATTAAAGCTGTTAATACTTTATGAAGATGTCCCTGAATTGTATGTCCGGAATAACGTAGAAGAGAATTATGCATGTTCTTCCACACTAAAATACTCACTTCTCTGTTGTAAATAAACCATAGTAGATGAGGGATGCACAGAGGCTGTTTGCAAATTGTAGTCTGGAATGGTATGGTCTCAGTTTTTAATCATTTTATTCTCCCAGGGTTCTGAACTTTTTAGTCATTTTGCCATTTAGAAAAGCTATTAACTGCGCAATTAAATCATGCGCTACTACAAACTGTTGAATGCATTTAATGCAGTTTAACAACTGCAGCTCTTCTGTTCCGTTCTCCCTTTCCCACCTACTGCTTTTGAAAATCCAGTAGTTCTAGTGATCCTGTGACCACAGAGTGAGACAGATAGTTTTACTGGTGAAAATAAAACATCCTTTTAAAAAAGCAAACAAAACAACAAACTTCTACTGGACTAATTAGTCTTAAATCAACTGTGAAACTGCATCTGAAGGGATTGAAATGACAACAGAAAGCAGTGAAACATTTGAATCTTCTCCTAGAACTCTCATATTATCTCTCCTTGTCAAAAAGGATCACAGGATTGGTTTTATTTCTGATAAAGGTGCTAATATGTAATGGTTATCACTCTGAGTTCTAATTAGACATCTGTGAAAGTAAAATTTTGAGTGTCACCTATATTTAGCATTTCTTCATGGATGTGTGAAGAAGCATATTCCACAGTCTAGTGTAGTGCACTATAGACAGTGAAGATTGGAGGATAAGTGCATAGGAAGTCATCTGTCAGTTGTTGATTCAATAGTTAATTAATTAGTTAAATAGTTAAATTAATAGTTAAAACAGAAAGACTTTCATCTCCCAGTGTAAGAGTCTTACTTTCAGTCCACTGCTGACAGGAAAAATAATAATCTTATTAGTACTTATATCTCCATTATACCCTACTTAGTTTTCTTTTTCTGTCTGAAGTTCATGATGTAGGCCCAGTATCAGTGTAATGCTACTCTGGTTGCTTTTCTTCTCCAGAGCACCAACAATAGCACTATTGCTGAGCATGGTGGCACTTCATAAGGTCTCTGCACAAGGCTTTCCCTTTCTGTTCGAACCAAGACTCTTTGCTTGTGCTTGCCCCCCTGAAGCTAGTTCTGTGCCATTTCAGAAGAGAATTACTGCTTGTTCCAGTCTCTTTCTTTCGTACAGGCTTCAGTACTTGTACTGCAAGGTTTATCTGGGGTCAGAGCAACAATTCAGTTAGGTGTCTTATGATGAGGTTTTGCCTTGGTAGTCTGAATTTTTGGCAGTAATTTATTGTGTCTCAATTCAGTTTCAGGCTTTTTCCCTAGGCTTGAAATGAGTGAAGAGAATCCTTGAACTGTGTTCTATATAGAAATAAGCTAGGCAGTGATAGCAGAAATTATAAGAATAGCCTAGTGAATGCCAAAACAGACTTGCTTACTAAGGTAAATGCAGGCTTCTGAGCTAGTTGGAAGAGGAAGATGAAATGTTGAAGAGGCTGGTGAAGTATTCTGTGGGCAGGTGAGAGATGTCTCACAGTCGGTAGTCTTCATTCTCAATTTACCAAATGCCTGCTGGAAATACAATACAGTGGAGAGGAACCGGTCCAGGAGGTTCCTGGAAGATTAGCCCTGACACAGCTGGTCAGGGTGTCAACAAGGGAGGGCACCCTGCTGGACCTGTTGTTTGTGAACAGAGAAGGACTGGTGGGTGATGTGATAATATGATGGTTGGAGGTTCACTGTGATCACAGAATGAATGTGTTCCATCGTGGGAGAAGTAAGAAGGTGTGCCAGCAAAACTGCAGGGAAATAAAGTATTAAGAATGAGGAAAAAACTGAGGTGCCTTTTCTGAAACAAAGGCAATAATTGTAAAACCAACTGTTCTTGAGGTGCCCAGCCCCTGATCTGTAAGACAGACAAGAGGAGAATGAAGCCTCCATGATCCAAAGGGAAACAGTGTGCTACACCACTTATACACACAAAAGTCTGTGGGGAGTGAAGGAGCCAGAGCCTGAGCTACTTTCCATCATTTAGCAACAGTCCTGGTTAACCATCTGTAGTTCCAGTTCATTGGAAATTGGTGAATATGACGCCCATCTACGCAGAGGGTTCAAGGAAGGAACTGGGGGACTGTCATGTTTGTCCGCTTGACCTTGGTGCTGAGTGAGGATGCAGAGCAGGTCATCGTGGGTGCTGTTATATGGCACATGCTGGACAACCTGAGGACCAGCCTAGCCAGTGTGGGTTTGTGAAAGGCAGGGCCCACTTTACAAACTTAACTTCCTGGTATGATTGAGTAGCCCACTTTGTAGGTAAGGGAAGGGCTGCAAATGTTGTCTAACTGAATTTTACTTAAGCCTTTGAAAATGTTTTCCACTGCATTGTCCTGGAGAAATTGGCAGCCCATGGCTTGGATGCATGTACTATTCACCGGTTTAAAGAGTTGATGGATGGTCAGGCCCAGAGAGGAGTGTATGGAGTTACATCCAGCTGGTGGCTGGTCACCAGTGCTGTTCCCCAGGGCTCACTTCTGGTGCCAGTCCTGTTTAATGCCTTAATGGATGACCTGGACCAAGGGATTGAGCACAGCCTCAGGCAGTTTGCAGGTGACACCAGTCCGGGTGGGAGTGTTGATCTGCTGGAGGGCAGGAAGGCTCTTTGATATTCAGTTTGCTTTATGAAGAAGAGGGATCTGGACAGGCTGGATCATGGGCCGAGGCCAATGGTGGGAGGTTCAGCAAGGCCCAGGGCTGGGTCCTGCCCTTGGGTCACAACAGCCCCAGACAGGGCCATGGGCTGGGACAGAGTGTCTGGAAAGGACCTGGGGGTGCTGGTGACAGTGACTGAACATGAGCCAGGCTGTGCCAGATGGCCAAGAAGGCCAGTGGCATCCTGGCCTGGATCAGCAATGGTGTGGCCAGCAGGAGCAGGGCGGGGATTGTCCCCCTGTGCTGGGCACTGGTGAGGCCACACCTCAAGTGCTGTGTCCAGCTCTGGGCCCCTCATGCTAGAAAAGGCATTGAAGTCTTGGAACAAGTCCAGAGAAGGGCAACAGAATTGGTGAGGAGTCTGAAGCATGAGTCCTGTGAGGAGTGACTGGGAGGAAAAGAGGCTTATCACTGCAATAACCTGAAAGGAAGTCGTAGCCAGGTCAGGGTCAAGCAACATGATGAGGGTATGGCCTCAAGATGCACTAGGGGAGATTTAGATTGGATATTAGAATTTCTTCAGTGAGGGTTGTCAAGCACTGGAATGGGCTGCCTGGTGAAGGGGTAGAGACAGCACCCCTGGAGATATTTAACAGAATTGTAGAGACGGCACTTCAGGACATGGTTAATGATGAACTTGGCAGTGCTGGATTAACAATTGGACTATGTGAGCTGAAGGGTCTTTTCCAACCTAAATAATACTATGATTCTAAACTTACACTTGTATCTCTCTGGTATTGAATATAGTCAGTAGGTCAGCTTGAGTCTTAAGGCATTTTGAGTGATTGAGTGTTTTCATATTGTCTGGTAACTGTTCTCCATGTATGGGATGATTAATAGAATTTGAAATAACAATTCTTGTACATCAAGGAGCTGCAGGTTTTTAACCTAGTCTTCTGACTCTTATATAATACTTGCCTTTCCTATCCATCGCAACGTGCAAATCTTGCAGTATTACATGTCCCCTTTATCTTAGTGGACAAAGAGGACACGTAATACTGCAAGATTTACAGTATTGCAAATACTCTTAAAGTACTGCAAGTACTCTTACAGTTACTCTTACAATACTGTACTCCTTGTGACCACAAATTCCAAATAATTAGGAGTTCATCAACTTGATTTTGATGAATTTCAGTTCATTAAAATAATTTCCCTAGGTATTGTCATCATCCTTTGTCTGGAACATAATTACTTCCTACCATATCTTAGCAGATC
This sequence comes from Chamaea fasciata, assembly GCF_029207755.1. Classification (NCBI taxonomy): domain Eukaryota; kingdom Metazoa; phylum Chordata; class Aves; order Passeriformes; family Sylviidae; genus Chamaea; species Chamaea fasciata. Next base: position 5,198,427 of record NW_027094089.1, on the reverse strand, counting down.
TGAGAAAAGAGGAATATTCTAAAATTGCAATAAAATATATGATTATGAGAAGATCATATTAATACTTCTGCTGTTGGAGTATGAAGAAGGACCTAAATCAGATTTAAAATAAGTGTTTTCATAAGAGGCAGATGCTGCTTTTTATTGGAACTCTGCTCCTCCAAGTATGTTCCAAACAAACAATGCTTAAAAAAAAGGAAGTCAGAAATATGATAGCTCAGGCTGTTTATTTGTAACAGTTATTAATGAGTTAAATACTGTTTCAAACTCAATATTCCTGTCGAATTCAATAGTACTGATCTGCATGTCTTGTCGCAGTCAAGGCAAGGATATTGAAGACTGAATCAATGAGGATTGAATTATCCTCCTCCTGTTAAAGGAAGGTTCTTCAGTGCAGGTTGTGATGCACTCGCTTCAGAAAATTTCCTTTCACATTGCCTTTTCCTGTAGGCAAGGGAAGAATTCATTTACCAGTGGATTTGATATAGCATACTGAGTTTTTAGTTTAGAATGTGACTGCCACAAGGAATTGTGGGAAGAGAAAGAAATTAAAGTGCTTCAGTTGCTATTGCATAAAGTATCTATGAATTTGTTAGGCATCCTGTAAAACACTGAGAGGAAAATTGACATCAGGTAATGAAACTTCCCTTCATATTTCTTCCTTTCTAAAAAAATTCTGTGTCCTTCCAAATTGTAATACAAACCAGAACAAAATTACAATTTTAATTCATTGTCACTTCTTTCCTCGCTCCTCCTTTTTTCTTACCTCTGCTGAAGACATTTTTATGGATTCTTTCACTACACCTGAGTTTTGACCAAGACAGGCAGCCTGGCCAAGTGTTCTGAAGACCTATGTCTTATTTTCATTTCTAGGTATTTTTCAGAAATGTTAATTTTGGATCATAGGCTGTAAGTCCAAAAAAGGCCCATATGCATACCTAAAATAGTTGGTTGTGAAATAGTAAACTTATTTCATTTGTCAGTACAAATTATTTCTAAGGAAATTTTGTATATACTGTTAAGCTCTTTTTCATGTCAGTTCATCTACTCTTTTGAGCAAATGGGTAGAAAAGCCTAAAGCTTGTTTTGAAAAACATGTATAAATCTTGCATGAAACTGTGTTGTTGTATGTCACTTCCTTAATGAATAAAACCTGTTGATTCAAATATTCTATATATGTCCTTGTCATTTTGTCTTTTGGTAGGTTGATGAAGTGGTGGATGAATATAGTGAAAATAATTTCTATGACTCTGATGAAGAACAGAAAGAGAAGGATCAGAAGTTGAAAACCACCTACACAATGGACCCGGATCACAGGATGCTGTTACGAAATACAAAGCCCCTGCTTCAAAGCCGAAATGCTGCTGTATGACAAATTCCTTTTTGATTAAAATGTTAAACTACAAGTATCTGGTCTTAGAAAATTTATAAGATTGGAGAATAAAATCTACACCTCTTTAGAACTGGTGAAAATACCCTTTAGTAACTCTAGGAGAAGTGTGATGGATCTATTTTGAATTTAACTAAGGTTATAAGTGAAATATCTAAACTGATTTTGATATGTGCTCCAAATAACACAGATAAACAAAATACTAGAAGAAAGTATGAGAACATTTGAATCCAACTTACATAGCATGTGATGACTCTACCATAGGTAGCTCTTAATGCTAAAACTCTTAGCTGTCAGGATGGCACAAACTGGTACAGTTTATTGGAACATATCTACGAAGAAAATCATAGTTGTTATTGATTCATTAATTTGTTCTTTGTTTTGAGTTTCATATTTTAAAAGTAGACAATTATACACCACATTTCGAGAGCTGTTGCCTTGGCAGGGTTCCAGGATAGATATGGCATTATAAGTATAGTGTCTTATTTCCATAAGAATTTTAAAATGCAGGTAACTTTTTAGAACTGGAAAAAGCTATGCTCATGGTGAATCATTGTGATGTTAATCAGATCACAGAATGTTACTTCCAACCTCAGCTTGTCCTGTTAATCAGGACTAGATGTCCTATGAGAAAAGTCTTCCAGTGATAATGAATATTCATATCACTGCAAAAAGTTACTGCACCATGATTAAGTCACCTTGCCACCTATTCTTAATAAGCTAAACAGATCAGGTTATGGTTCTCCATTGAAATGTATTTTGAGACCAACTCACGTCTGACTCTTCTCAAAATCATTTAGGATCTTCCCGCCCAGCAGATTTTGGAAACAAATTGATTAAATTTTTACAAATTTTTGCTAAAAATCACTGTTTAGTGTCTGTGATATTTCTTAATTTTCTGCAAAGAACAAGTATGTTTGATATGTTTGCTGTCCCACTTCACGAAGAGGTTCAGTTAGTTATTGCCCTCATTCCATAAATAATTTTCTTTATTAAATATGTTATTGATTCTGACATTTATGATCATCAACTTTCTGATATTAAAGTAAATTTGAGATGTTAAAGTGCACTTCAAAAAGTGTTATCAAAATTATGCTACTTTGAATTGCAATTATGGGGATATTCAAACTATTCCCAGAATTTACCTGCTATTAATTTAATTAATGGCTTTCTGTATGACCTCGTATTTTTTGACAGCAGTAAAAGATACTTGTGGTATATTGCTAAAAATCTTAAAGTTATTTCCTGGCTTTAGATGTTTTTAATTGCTTTTTATTGTTAGATATGAATTTTTGTTTCATTGGTACTAAGATTTAAGATACCAAGTGAGGTGTTACCATGGGGGCTTTACTTGGAGTCTTTATGATTTGTTTTGTTTGAAACAGGGAATTTATTATGACAGTATTGTAGAAAAGGTTGTAACATGACTCACTAGCATGAAGGTGATATTTTGCCTTCTCTTTATGAGAAAATTTGAGAAGAAAAATAATGGGTTTTAAGTTGCTTATGTCTCAGTCTTCTGAATTTTGTTAGCCAGGATATTGGTATACAACCCCGCAGCTTTTACTTTCTGTTGGATTTGATAGTTTAAAATTTTCCAGTAAAGGCTGCTATTGTTTTATAAATTGAATAACAGAATAATGGAATGAAAGATTTTGAATGGAAACTCGATAAAAGGTGATATTAAACCTGTAGTAATAAAGGAAAAGCAAATTAGAAAAATTAGTAAAGAATATTTCTTTATTACTTGGTACAGCTGATGTTATCAATACTGATTTATCAAGGATGGTATCACTATGTTTGTGATTTAAATTACCTACTGCTTTTTCTCTTTGTCCCTATTATTAAGACCTTCTATTTATTACGGCATACAGTACTTACTGGGAAGGAAGTAAAGATACTTAATTAGTAAAAATATATTTATTCCAGTGTTCTTCTTCAGTCTGCTTTGCTGATTTGCACTTTGTTATTCTGAGTATCAAGGTGATATTTGATTTGCTTTCTGAAGAAGAATGAGCTGATAGTCCTGGAGGTCTGAAGCAAATGTGGTAGATATGAATGATGATTTGAAGTTAACATGCTGCTCTGAATGTTCTTCCTTTAGGTGGTAATGGCAGTTGCACAGCTTTACTGGCATTTGGCACCAAAATCTGAAGCTGGTATTGTCTCTAAGTCACTGGTGCGTTTACTCCGTAGTAACAGGTAGGTCAAGTCCATACTTTACATCTTTGTACAAATTTGTTTAGCCATAGTTGTAAGAATGGAACTGTTACACAATTAATTTGATTTTGAAATTGTCCTGTAATACTCACTTTCACTCAACAAATGAGGATCACTAAAAGGAATTCCATCATTTTTGGTATCCCATGTGGGGATCATTGGTTGTTGTATTTCATTCCTATGATTTTTGTTCTGACAAGAGTCATGGCTGCTTAGTTAGTATTTAAATAGAGTCAGTACTAACTGGTTTGCTTAAGATCTTGATTTTTTAAAAATGGTTGGAAATTTAGTTCTGTCTTAGTTTACTGTCTTCCCAAGCACTAAAGAAGTCTCCTAATGTATATTTTATTTTCCTGCACTGTGACACAAATCCCAAAATGGGTGAGTTTAGAACAGATCACTGGATATTATCTAGTCCAACTTCCCTGCTCAGGGAAGGTCTCCTGGAGCACAGTACTCAGGACTATGTCTAACTTTTGAGTATCTCAGGGGAAGGAGACAACATATGTATTAAAGTTGATAATGCCACTTGATACTGCTGCATCTTCTGTGTTTCATTAGTCTTTGGACGGTTTTTAAAGGACAAGTTTATATTTAATTCAGAACGTTTTGTTTTGACTTCATTATCTTCAATAGTATTTTGTCTGCATTTCTGTGAAAGGTCTTGTCAGCTACATTTTGTAAGATTGTTAGTTCTATTTTTTCAATTGTATTTCACAGTTTTTGCATAGTGTGCCAATATTTGCTGACGGAAGTGTTTTTCCTCCCTGTCTAGTTTTTAGATCTGAACTCATACTCACAGGTTGAAAGGATTATTTGCATGTGGTCTATTGCTTGTTGATCCTCAGGTTTCATTAAAAGAAGTCACTTCTTTCCTGTATCTCAACTGGTACCTTAAATGGTACTAGTCTTCTGATTTTTCTGTCTTGAATGGCTTTTCTGTTCTCTGTTACCCTTCTGGGTGAAACACTTTTGCTTTTAAAGCCACTTTGAAATAAGCTTTTGCAGCTTGCCCTTGAAGTTATTTGCCTGTGGCCTTTAAATTAATGTCAACTAAGCTATAATCTAGTTAGGGTGAGAGTGCCCGAAAGAGCATCTCATAGCAATTTCCAGTCATGTTTCATCATGTGTAGCTGACTATTGCCATGCACCTATGTAAAAATTACATAAAATAGGTTTAAAAGATCTTAAGTACTTCTCTATTATCACTTTTCTTTGTAAGCAACAGCTGTAATTACCTTAGGGCTATTAGGCTGCTTTGAGTAAGAGGAGATAATGGGTGTGATGATTTCTCTATTAGGATGAGATTTGCAGCATGTAAGGATGTGAGCACTCATGCTTCAGAAAAATTGTTTGTAAATTATTACTTAGTTTTTAAGCAATTGGTACACTTTAAAAGCTTCAGACTAGTGCCCAGATTTCTTTTTGCTCAGTCATGTGGAGGCTTTTAAACTCATACATTAATCATGAGAATGCCCTCTTCAAACATGTTTAATTTTTTTTGTAGAATATTATGTAAATCTGTTGTCTATCTCTTGCAAAGTCTATTATGTAAAAGTGTTAGTTTCTTATAGATGTGTATTTCTGCCAGTGTATACCTTTGAGTCACAGGAGATCCAGGTCCTTTTTGAGAATTTTTAGAAAAATTCTTAAGAGAAAAAAGTCATTGCAATTCTTGCTAATTGCACAAGGATTAACTGCTCTTGTAATCAATGCAGTTATTTCAACACTGCAGATAAAGCCTGTGTGTTTTCTTTCTCAGCTATGTCATCCTGAAATATTTGTTTAACGGATGTGGATGAAATGTAAGGCTATTTTTGTAAGTTATTTCCATTATATTAAAATGCTTAACGTAATTCTGGTTTGAATAAATACCCAAGGCCTAAAAAAGACACCATTGCACTAGTGTCAGTATTTTGCGTATTGGAGTTTTGAAAAATAAGAGCCTGGTTTCATCATGCATCTCTCTTCCTGTGAATCAGATGGTGAAGTTAGCAATTGACAATAAGCTTTGCCTTCCATGTTTGTGCCAAAACAAATGGATCACTAACTTGATGTTCAAACAGAATCGGACTCTCTTTGCCATGTTGAATTATTCTGTGTATCAGTAATTTTGTGGAATGACTCTTACTTTTCTTTTCACGTTCTAGGGAGGTGCAGTATATTGTCCTGCAAAATATTGCCACTATGTCAATTCAGAGAAAGGTATTTCCTATTTAGAATTTTTTAAATCACACTATATATGAGACACAGGAGAGTTACTCAAATATGTTCTGATTTTCAGGGCATGTTTGAACCTTATCTGAAGAGTTTCTATGTTAGATCAACTGATCCAACTATGATCAAAACACTCAAGGTGAGTTTATTAAAGGCAGTTTTTTCTATATACTGCTGGACTAATCAGTTTGCAACAGAAAGGTAAAATGTTTTTCACTGATAAAATGTTTTTCACAGGTCATTCTGTGCTGTTTCTTTATCTCACTGAGAAGTATCGAGGTCTTCAGTTAAGTCCACAAGGGGCCTTCAGGCTTTTCAGGCTGTCTGAAAATTCCCATTACTGTGCTGCAGATGGAAGAGTGGCTGTATTTTCCACTATAGCTTTTAGGATCTTTCAGTGATAGAAAGCATTATAATTTTTTTTTTTTTCTAATGTGGAGAGTTTGAGTATTTCATGGGAGGAAAAGAGTCTTAAATACTGTTATCTTAAAAAGAGTTTAAATCTCTTCCCCTGTACAAAATGGGGCAGTGTTTGAGTCCCAAATTTTCTTTGTAGTTAGCATATGACAGGAGAAGTACTTTAGGCTTTCCCCAAGGTCACATCTCAATGCATGTTTTCAGCTGTTGTCTTGTTGTTTTCTCTGTACTTATTCTTTAACAAATGCGAAATCCTTGACAAAACAATGGATAAAAAAGTGTCGACTATTATGTGTCTTTTCTCTTGTTTTGCTTTAGATTGTCATAGGCACTTGTGTTTAGGAGTGGAAGGTATTTTTTTGGAAGAAACATTATTTTCCCTTATCTTCGTTTTACACACGTATTGCATTTACATTATAAATGCAAGAGTGATGTATTCCAGGATGGCTATGCCAAAATTTGTATATTTATATACAAATTAAATATATTTTTGTATTTTATACCAGCAGTAAGACTTAAGTAATTTTGAGGCAATTGGAAGCAAAAAGATATTTTCTACATTTTAGGAATACTGGGAGGAATGCCTTACTGTTATCCAAAAATAGTAGGTCCAAAAATAATAGAAAGTTGATATATTTAAATTCCCATATTAATTGATAATATATTGGAGAAGTGGTGGAGAAGTAGAAATTGTGGTTTTTCCTTTCATTGTCTCTTTTTTTTCATGATGGCTGAAAAATTTAGAAGACTCTAAACTTTTACAAATGTAAAAAAATCTTGTAGTTTTCTCCCTCTTCTACCTTTGTAGTTCAAACCTACATGTTTCAAAATAGAATTATGAGACTCATTGCAGTAATTAAATTGAATTTATCTCCTATGCTGTTTGGATTTTTGGGGTTTTTTTTTAATTTTCCAACATCATGTTTGCTTTTTTGATCACTGGTTAGCATTGACCGTGTATTTTCACAGTAACCTATTTTAATCACAAATTCTCAGAGTATAACTTTCTGAACAGTTGAGGTTTTTTCCCAATTTTGAGCATTATGTTGTAGACATGTTGAATTTTTTACTGTTTTAATAATCAGTCTTCTACTATTTGGAGCTCTTACCCAGCTTTTCTTAGTCGGCCTTTGACTTCATTTCCCTGAAAACTGTGGCATCAATTGAAAACTTTGTTTTATGATTTCTATGAAACTTCTTGCTCTAATAATGTCTTCTCCTTCCTTTGATAGTTCATATGTGAAAAAGGCCAGTGAAGATATTTGTGATGTTCCATTGATACAGCTACCCAGTACTATGAAATAGTCTCCTTTTCTCTTGCCTGTTTCTTTTTTTTATTTATCCTCTTGCTTTCTATGCTGTTCTAGGTACATACCTTTAAGAACCTTTAGTGGTATGTCTTATGAAATTGTTTTGGAAATACAGGTGGACTGTATCATTTGAGTATCCTTTTCTGGATGCCTTCAAGTCAAAAAATACCAGCATATTTCTGAGGCATGATTTCCCTTTGGAGAGGCAGGGTTGTATTTTCAGTTTACTTCGTTCGAAGTTTAAACAGCCTGGAAGCATAGCACATGTTAACCATATATGCCAAATGTTGTGTATCATCCTTTTGTTCACCAGGAAACAAAGAGGAGGGCTTACTGGGTCTGATGTTCTTGGTATTGAATAAGATCTGAGAAATCTCATGGATGCAAATTTTTTTTCCTGAGTTTAAAGGGTCTTTTATTACAGTTCATCTGAATATAATGGGCAATTTTTTTTTTTTCCCCCGTGATGCAGTTGTGAATTCTGTTATTTCTTCTTACACTGTTGTGTGGTTCTTATATGTTAAGGCCTGTTGTATAACATTGGAAAGCTGACAGGAGTATTTCAAGCCCATTTGATATGCAATGAAACACTAAAGCTTGGGCTCATAAAAAATGTGTCACTGAACCCTAGAGTCCTGCTTTGTAAACTTTGCAAGTACTTGCATGGAAAATCTGCCTGCTGAGTGCAATGGTGATACCAGTTTGTACTGATCGCTGGTATACTCTGTTAAATTATGAGTGGTATTTTTAAATATATTTTATATACAATTAAAGAATAGTATACATGTGGTACTGTTTATAATATTTTATTTTCACTTTTGACAACATGTGTGGATGCTTTTTTCTTGTAGCTTGAAATCTTGACAAATTTAGCAAATGAAGCCAACATATCAGCTCTGCTTCGAGAATTTCAGGTTTGTGCAAGAGTGTATTCTTTTTATATTTATGATCTCTTTTTTCATTGTTGGATGTTTCTCCTAGGCTTAAATTTTTCAAGCATTTTCCAGGGTGATGTGTTCCAAAAATGTAAATTAAACTATCTCATACCATAATGAATAAGGGAGCTATTTGTATATGGAAAGGAGTTAAAATATTTTGTTTCTAACTCTCTTTCCAGCTATCAAAATAAAAAAAGAAAAAAAAAAAAAAGAAAAGAATTGATGAGAAAAACTCAATCATTCCGTATTCTTAAATACAAATTCCAGCAACTTGACTGACTCTGTAAGTCACTATATGATAGGGTCTTAATTTTAGCTTTATTTGGCCATTAGCATTTGTTGCCAAACCTCATTTCCATAAGTCACTTGATGAAATAATATTTATTGTCTCCAATATCTTCATGTATCCGCAAGGTCTTCTGCCTATATTGTGAAACAGTGTCTGTCCTTCTTTCTTTCATCTTTGCTTGTGACATCTATTTGCGTTGCTTCAGCTCTCTGGCTGGATTTCTGTGAAAAGTATTGGTTCTCAGGCAGGTAGGTTGTTCATACTTTCACAGATGCTCCTAGTTAAATGAACTGAAACCTCCCTGAAGAGAGGGCTCATCAGCTCCTCCAACCTTGCACACAAACTAATGGCTATTTTTGGGTAATTGCCCCCTGCCACAAGCTTTCTTGAAATCAGAGGTTTGCATGGCCATGGGTGACCAAAGGTTGCAAGAAAATGTCTTCTAAAAGTGACAATGAGGTGAAAAATTATAGCTTCTAATGTGCAGCATAGCTTTCTAAGTTTAATTTATTATACAGTATGTCTGCCTTATGAGAATGATATGGTAAGTCTTTGGTTGACAGTTGACTAACAAAAATCCTGTTTCTTTAGACTTATGTGAAAAGCCAAGATAAGCAGTTTGCTGCAGCTACGATTCAGGCTATAGGCAGGTGTGCAACCAACATCACTGAAGTGACTGACACGTGCCTCAACGGCCTCGTCTGTTTGCTGTCCAACAGGGATGGTAAGCCAAAGTTCTCTTTGTTTTATGGGTAGCTGATAGCATGAAAAGTTTTCTTAGGGAGAGCCACACGAAGCTTCAGATCACATAAAGGAGTGAGAGCTGACTTCTGTAAGAATTTGGCTGACACAGCTGGATTAAAGTCCTGCACTTGCAAAGGTTCTGATGTTCACTGAGCAGTTACTTTCTCTTCTGTTAGAGAAATTAATTTGTTGTGGCCCCCAATTATATCTTTACCTACTTTTTCTTAAAATGCTGTGATTATTAAAGTATGCTGTTTTGATTATCATAGGTAGCAGTGGTTACTTAAAAGATAAGTTGCATCAAAGCAGTTAGCCTGTAGAGGGTGCTGAAAGCTTGGAATTTTTTTTTTTTTTTGATAGTGCATCAATGCCTTACTGAAAACACATATTGAATAGTTTTTGGGATATATGGCCCCAAATTTGGCTTGATTTTGTACTCTAGCCTTCTGGAGTTTTTGGATAGCAAAACAAAGTTTCAGATCACTAAGGAACACAACAAGGAGTGGATAAAGTCAAATAGGGTATAGCAGCATGGTAAATCGATACCTAATAATACTGTATACTCTTACTAGTTACCAATGAATATGGCAGGTTCTTATTTCATAAGAAGTCAGTAATATGTGTTAATAAATAATGTCAGGCAGGAGAAAAACCATGATTTTGGAGTGTCCTGGAGTAATTCAAATACTTCAAAGAACTTAGGTGACATTGTTCTCAGCTTTGAAAAGCAGCATAAGTGCCTCTCTATTTCTCATCCACATATTTTTCACGGTAATCCTGAGAAGGCCTTTATTAGGGACATCATTTTTGCAGCACATATTTGGCCAGTGACTCACTGATACATATAGAGCTTTCTCTTATTTGTTTTATAAACTGAGTTGTCATTCTCAACCACCTCATCTTGTATCAGAAATTCTAGAGTGGCCTCCGTGTATAGTTTTGTATTTTTAATATATGTGACTTCCATTTTTAGTGCTGTAGATCTTATTTCTACTTAAACCTTTCTGATTATCAACTGTGTTTAAAATATCTTCCCGTATCATGTTACAAAGCCATGTCTGCACAGTGCACTGTTGGACTCCAGGGCATTCCTCTGGATGCCCTGGGAGGCCACAGATCTGAGCAAGCGGGTTTGAGATCTGTACAGGCAAGTTTAGAATCTATACAGGGGGGTTTTGGAGCTGTACAGGGGAGTTAGAAACCTTGGCACGGAGCTCAGGAAAACACTGCCTTTGACTTCAGTCCATGGGAACGGCTTCCAACATTAAGAGAAGAATTACAAACCACAAAGATGTGAAAAAAGTAGTTTAGTTTAGTTTAGTATAGGATAAGAAATGATGTAATTTTAAGTTTTTAAAATATAAGCACATAAAGGACAAGATAGAAGATTTAATGTGTTGCCCTTAGTTCTTCCTTCTTCTCCCCTGGCCTCCATCTTTTGGTGACGGTGGCACAAAGTAGTTTAAGGAGATTGAATTAAAGTAAAGGTGACCATTTTAGTATAAGTGATAAGTATTAGAATATAATACACATATAAACAAGTGATACATAACCTTCTGTATAAAGGGCCTGCGACGTCCCACTGTAGGGGGAGTCGCCTCGTGTCCTAGCTGCTGTTCAGGTATCAGGTGGGCACAGGCAACATTTTAAGATATAAAACAATAAACAACACAAAATATCAAGAGAACAAGACCTTGAGGACTCTGCTTCTTTCTTGCGACCTGGCTCAAGGCTTTCAGAAAGAAAAAACACTTTTTACAATCTTTAAGCTTGGGTGAAGAGACCAAACCCGACAGTGCACCTTGTACTATATTCAGCAACAACCACAGTAAAAATACAAGCTTCAAAGGTTGTTCTTGAGTTTGCCAGATTCTTCTAGCAATCTTCCTCTGAGTAGGCTTCCTTCAGCATGTACAAATCCCATATTTCTTCTGTTTTAAATGAAATAATAAAACTGTCACTTCAGGATACAGTTTTTATTACTTAACAATCCTTTCTATTTTCTTGCTTTTTGTTTTGCTAAGAAGGACCAAGATCAGAGGAAAAAGGTTTTCTTCTTTTATCATAGATTGTCGATTTAATATTTTCTTCAGAGTGATTCAGTATGTATATATAAGTATATATTTATATATACACATATATGCTTGTGCATGTATACAAAGGTCTGTCTCAACAAGATTAGTTTTCATGTCTGTTTCTAAGTAGTTGTCTAGCAAATAAAATTATCTTCTTGTGCTTACTGTTCTGAAAGAATGCTAAGGATATATTGAGGATCTTTTAAACCTGGCCGCTGGCAAATTGCTTTACCACAGCTGCAGTGTCTTTATTCCTTCTTTCAAGGAATGAATGGAATGGTGTAATTTACATGGTACCTTTCCCCAGGTGGCAGGAAATTACCAATAGTCACAGCTTACTGAACTTAAGAGTTTTGGCATGGTAAGGGAATAAAAAAGAGATTTAGGGTAGTGTAGGAGAATAGCTTTAAGAGTCTTGGTTAATGTTGCTTTCCCCCAACTTTTACTGTTAAAGTGTGCAAGCAATGTGTTTGCTCTGCTACTTCTTTTGTGGCCATTTGGAGCCTGGAAGTAGTCCTGTTGCTTTGTGTAGCATGAAGCATAAGCTGGTAGATCCAGCACGTTCCGAGGTCTGTGACAGCAGAGTCAGCTGTGCTTTCTCCGTATTGTTTTCTTCTTATGAAGAATTCAGTTGAGTGCAGAGGAGAGGTACTCATACTAATTCTACCAAAACAGAATCCTGAAGAACAAGCTTGTGGGAAAAGTGCCTTCTGATTCCACGTGCTTGTTCTGTAACCCTAGATACAACCCAATTTAAGATATCTTGGCTGTATCTGGCACAGGAGCTTTACAGTTAATCATTCTGCAACTTGGGTGGTGGAGGCAGGGCATTGTTCCAGAAACAAGGCTCTGGGGATGACAGGAACTGCTCTTGAAATTTTCTTTGCATGCCTATAAGTGACTTCAAGTCAGATTTTCCCTACTCAGGAAAGCTTCGGTATGTGGGGAGTAAAGCGCATTAACATTTGAACTACAGAAGCACAACAGAAACTAGACATTTCAGTGATGAGGCGCCTTAGCAAATGATTATCACAAGCTAAACTTGTTTGGCTCCTGAGGAGGCTGTTTTTGTGAAGCCATGTTGAGAGCTGAGAATTATTTTCCTTCCTCATCTGCTGAAGGAAGGACAAAAAAAAAGTTACTTTCTTTCTCTAGAGTGGCATTTGGTATTTGACTGATGCATTTCCTTTAAGCAATTGTATTGATAGTTTCAACTGACTACTGGTGTGACATAAAAGTAGTTTTAGATTTTAGAGACAGATGGGATTATAGAAGTCTTTTGTCTGACTGTACTGCATATACTAGAAATCCTGCCTGTTTTTGTTAGATGGGTGACTTCTATTTTCTGTTGAAAGTTTCAGGTCAAATGCAAGCACAATTATAGAATGTATAGCTAAAACTTTTTTGCTGTACAAATCTATATAAAACTGCAAGTCATAAAACTATTGGAACTGTTAGTACATCTGGTAACTAGTGCAAATCTTTTCTAATTACTGTTAGAATGACATAAAAGAAAAGCAACTTGTAGCATCCGTTTTATATGTGCTAATAGGGTTTTCGAGATTTGTTATTTGTGCTGTAAGGATGGGAAAGTTAAAAAGGTGAAAACTTAAACTTCAGCTAGTTCTCAAAAGCAGACAGTTAAGTCTGTCTGGGTAATTAGCTCTAGTGATTGCCTTTTAGCATTGTTTTTAACGCTAATAGCATTGTTAGTAACCCTAATAACAAAATGGTTTGTGTTAGAACGTACCTTTAAATTACGTGTAGTCCAACATCCCTGCCATGGGCAGGGATACGTTGCCAGACCAAGTGGCTCAAAACTCCATCTAACCTGACCTTGAATGTTTTTGGGGAAGAGGCATCCACCACAATGGCATCCTGTTCAAAACCAGTTGATGCAGTTTTGCTGCTTCTAGAAGAAATGGTTGTACAAACTGTAGGCTGTGGATAAATTACTCTTCACTTGTGTGTTTTAGTTTCTGCAAGGATAGGTTAATGTAAGTGAAAGAAAATTTGGTGCAAGATTAATGATTTCAAATATTGTATTTCAGAATTCACCTTTTGAACATTTTCCAGTAATGTACTCCATGCTGAGATGATTTTCTGAGGTTCTGTTATAATGCAGCCAATTTCCCAGTTATGGAAAACGTCTTCAATTTGGTTCTACAGTTTAATGTCTATGACATTGTTAATTTTTTTTTAATGCATGCATCATTATTTGAGAAAATGGAACAGTGTATGACCGAGTATATTTTAAATTTTTGGAAGTTGTCCGGCTGCAGGGTCTTCAGAGATAGTCCTACTTATTGAATACCACATCAATTCAAAATTGTTAGAAGAAACCGAGATTTTTACTATGACTTGAAAATTGAAGCTCTAGTGTACCCCCATGTGTTTTTCTATATTGATAAAGGAATTCCTGTTCAGATTTTCTATGATTTTCAGCCTTTATTTTAAGAATTTAATTTACTCTTTATAATCCTTTAGATATGATTTGTACAGTTTCAAAAATCTTGTGTTAATTTATCTTTGCCTTGTATTGATATCCTCTTTGATAATTCTAATAGGAGTTAAATTTTAAAATTTTCTTACTGCACATTCAGAATGTCAGTTTCATCTCCCCTTCTAGTATTTTGCTGAAGTTTGTTATGGTTTTCTACCTAAGTGTTTCTCTTTTATTTCCTGCTCATTTTTGGTATCCTTTGTGTGCACAAGGGAAGCCTCACAGAGTATGGGGTTTTATAACTATGCCAGTCCTTATTCTGATGCAAATGCATTTTGATTTTGTTTGTATTTTTTTTTCCCAATATCTAGACTTATGTAAAAAAAATCATACTGGTTTACAATTGTTTACAATTGCAGTTAACAATTTGTTTACAGTTCTGGTTTGTTTTCTTTAAATTTGCTCCCACAAATAGCATTAAAGTAGTTCCTATGGTGACATCTCATCTACTGCAGTTGATATTACCATGATCAGTTTTACGTTGTCAGCAAATGTTTTTAAGTATGACTTCATGTCCATTCATTTTTTTAGGTTCAGGGGGTTTTTTTTTCTTAACTGTTCAATGTATCACACAATACTGAATGGTGAAAGTTGCCTTTCCTATGTTCCCCACTATAAATATTCCAGATTGCAATTTTCAAGTTTCAGGAGTTGGCTTCCTATTTTAATACCTGGCAAAATGCAGTGTAAATTAAATTGATCTGTAGGATTGTGCAAGACCTTGAGATGTTAACCTTGCTTCAAGAAATTAGTCTAGAAAAATGATAGATGTCGTGTCAAATAAAAGATGACACAAAAAGCTCCAAGCCAAAATCTAAGCATTTCAGAAGCATATGGTATAATGATGCAGTCAGAGCTCTTGGAAAGACCTTCTTCATAAAGAAGTTTGCTTTCTCAAAAAGAAAAAAAAAAAAAGAAAACAACAAGAAAACCCCACAACCTCCTATAATTTAGACATCTCTACCCCATTCTGTTCTATTGAAACTTGAGCATGCTGGTTGCTGAATGGTCCATGTGTCAAATTAACTAAGACAGAAATGCAGGAACACCTCTGTTTAACAAATGGTAGTTAGGCTTCTTCATCTTTCCTTACATGAGTTTACTCTTGCACAGAAGCCTGCCTCTGCTCATGTGGGGTGTTTTCAGTTTCAAAGATTGTACATCTCATACAAGTTGATCAGGCTGTGAATGTTACTTGTTGCAGTAATTAAGCACTCCAGTGCATGACTTTGGCATGAATCTTACAACAGCTTGCTATTTAGAAGCTTCATTTGAATGTACTAGAGACTAGGTTACAGACCTGTTTAAACGCAGTAACATTCTTTGCATTTAGAAAAAATGCAAAGGAGACGTTTAGATATTTCTCTAGCGTATGAAAGCTGTTATTTTTAATGCAGGCATTTTTATTCTCATTGCAGACTGCAAATTACTTTTGAATATGCATAATTTTAATGAAAATCAGACTTTTTTTTACACTCTTCCAATTTTATAGGAAAAATACAAATTGCAACTTCACTAAAAAGCAATTTCATACAAGTATGTACTAGGTTGGTATTTTTACATTTAGAATGTTTGTGTCTTCTTCTTGCTGATTGCAACTTGATTCAGGAAGCTGAGCTTATATTACTTTGTAGAACAGTTTACCACTTTTTTACCAAATTAATATAATTCAGTTCTGCAAAGCGTATTTGGAAAGCTTTTACATCTTTTACAATCAATTATTTATGGCTTTTTCTTTTGCATAAATGCTTTTAAAATTAATAATTTGTTTTGTCTAAAACAGAAATTGTAGTTGCTGAAAGTGTTGTTGTCATTAAGAAACTGCTGCAAACCCAGCCAGCACACCATGGTGAAATTATTAAGCATATGGCCAAACTCTTGGATAACATTACAGTGAGTATTTGTTCACACTCTCTTATTTGCCTTGTCAATTGATAATGAGATTTTTATCTTCTTCGAATTTGTGCTGTAAATGGAAGTAGGTTTATCAGAGAAATGCAAAATAACTTTTTTTTGTTTTTGACATAAAATAGATTTTTTCATCATCTTAATGGAAAGCTATCAGATGGCTCCAATTTGTGCCTTAGGTCTGGGAAGCTGTTTTTAAAGAGATCCCCGGAAATGTTGAGTATTGCTAGTCCAGTTACTTCAGGATGAATAGCAGGTTTAGAATGTGGAGTAGGTAAATTGAAATGAAAATAAACAGTTAACTTGAGCATTATTAGCCAGTTGTCTTCAAGATTTGGAGTTTGAAAGTTTTATTTTAAACCTTTTTCCCCAAATTACCTGACCTTTCCATGGTATCAGACATGCTGCTCTGAGTGTGTTGCAGTGTCTTGCTTGAAGTTGCATTTTTATCTTCTGGGTATTTGAGATTCTGTGGTATTTAACATTAAATTTTGAATTATTCCCTATTAGCTGTCTTTAGATTTAATTGACCTTTAGATATACAAATATTTAGTTCCCTAATTCTCCTCAAAAGCACAGTAATTGTTAAAACATTTAGTTATCTCTCCTAAATTATAGAGATGATGTCCAATAGCTATCTATTAGATCCTAAACCCAAGGTGTCAGATTCTGATCTGTCAGCAATTCTTTTTCTGTAGAGAACTGTTTAATTTCATAAAATTACATATTTTGTGATAATGGAACAGTTTCTAAATCAGTGAACCTTCATTTCTCTATGGTTAACTTCAGCAAAGTTTGGAGTATTAAAAGAAAAAGAAAACATGGTATTCTTGGTTCATGCTAACTGAAAAATCAAATAAATCTTAAGCTGCTAAGAGCTGATGATCACTTTGTAACTGATATAAGAAAAATAAGTTCTACTGAATTGCTCATACCAAAATAAAATACTGTTGCTAATTACATATCAAAATAAGTAATACCTCATATATAATAATCACCTGTATTTTCAGAAAATCTGTGCAATATTTTGGTGGATTTTTACAATCTTAAAAATAACGTTCTGGCACTTAAACCAAATTAATTTGGCATCTTATTTCCACATACTCTACAAGAGAAAGTAGTTATTTTTCTAAATATTCTGTTTAAAACTTAGAAGAATTTTGTAGGTATTTTATACAATTAATACTTGTAAGCCAATACTCTTAGTTTTGTGGAAAAGAAAATCGTTTTTTAAGTCAAACAAAGGGGGCAGGGAAAAGACATGCTGTCCTTAAACTACTTCAACATTCTCTGGTTTTCCAATATTGTACAGAATATCAGAAAGTGTTAAGTAGTAGAACAGTCTGTGCATTAGAGCAGTCATTGAAATAAAGTAAAAATCAAAATCTGATTCTGAATCATGGCTTTTATTCATGAACAAAGAAGTGGTGGTCAAGAATTACAGTCATTTAGTCATGAACCTACAAGCAGCTGTAGGTTCACCAAGGTGATTGTTTTACATCTTTCTATGACATTTTTAATTAAAACTTCGAAATACATACTTTTCCTGGTATGCTCAAGATTTTGAATTAAATAATATATTTTGAAGAAGTTCATATTTATAATTTGAAGGCTGTATCATTTTTTCTGACTACCCCTACTATGTCTGAAAATGAATGTATTCCTTCACAGAATGGTTTGGGTTGGAAGGGACCAGTAAAGATCATCTAGTCCAAACCCTCCACTCTTTACTTCTGTAAAGAATAAGCGTATATATTTCAGAATGAGTATTTAATTACTGGAGATGTTAGCTTGAGATGTCAATGCTTAATATAGTATTACTGGAGTTCCTGACATCTGCACTTGTACTTCAAACACTGATCTTACTATGGCAAAAGTGGTTGTGTGTTGACATAACACAGTTGCCTTGGGTTTTGTCTGCTGTGAGACAGACACACAGATCAAGGAATCCTGGCCATTATTATGCTGTCAAACAATATACATACTCACATACACAAGTGTACATACTTACTTTGCACAGGGCTTTTTGGCATTTTGGTTTTGGGGTTTTTTTGTGATTTTTTTTTGTTGTTGTTGTTTGTTTGTTTTTTGGGGTTTTTTTTGCTTGGCCTCTCATCTCTTGTAAAGTATTAGGATTGAAACATAGAGGTCCTACCCTATAGCTTTATACACGAGTATACCGCTGTTTTTAAAGGACTCTTGCATTTGGATGTGGGAAGAGCAGCCAGATGTGGGCTTGGATGGGCTTGAAAGTGGAGGGTGGGGGAATGTGAACAAAGAAATTCTTTGTTGTTCTTCAGAGTTGAAATTAATTTAGTACTATGTATTACACAGATGAAAGCACGAAGGGGAAGTTCTTAAAAGAATTAAACACTATTAAATTAAAAAGCCTTTAAGAAAAAAGTTTTGATTGTTCTGTCATGATTTAGTTTAAGTCAAGGGTGTAAACAGCCACTAAAATATGCAAAATTGGTGTAAACTCAGTGGAATAGATTTTTGGGTTTGTGCCTGTTTTTTTCTCATTTATATTGTTATAAATTTTACTTGTGCTAGCCTGAGATTGTGATAGGCAATGTTGAGGTGCCTAAAAATCTTTCACAGCAATACTTTTCAAGTCATTTACTTTACTGAAATATACTTGTTCTTGTCTTCATCTTCTTCATCCACAGAAGCCATTTAGAAAGGGGTGGGACATAGAATATTTAGAAGATAACCATTTTGCCTTGTAAAATAAAAAAAAACTAAATGAGAGGAAGATAAGTATTAATACCATATATAAAAAAATAGGCCAACTATAAGAAATATTAGGAAGTTCACTTTAAAAATACTGAACTCCTGTAGATCACTGACTCTAATTTATGATAGAGATGAGGTCTGTTTCAGTTTGTCTTTGATTGATTATTTCTTACATACCTGAAAATCATGATTATTTTTGTTCTTTTGTGTGTTTTCATTTGTGCCTTAAAATTTTAATGTAGGTGTGCCCAGGCAAAGATCTATGAGATCTATTTTGTGTGTGATACTTGCTGAGTACTTAAATATGTTCCAGCTCATTTCCTCACACCCTTCAAAAGATGTAATGGAGAAATACATGTCTGATGGTGTCCCAAAGACATTAAACAAGAGAATACTTGGATCTCTTAGAACTTCCATTTTTAAAAATCATAAAAATATTTCCATTTAGCTGTTAATGTGTTAATAATGTTGTCATGCTTTACAGTTGATTGACTTGCTAAGCTGTGGGCCAGAGGTTGGAGTGGTGCTTGTTTGTGTTAGCTATCCACTCTGAGGTAGGCCTAATTAGTTTTGTGTGTACAGCTTTTAGAGTGACAGAAGTTTAAAAAATATACTTATGGGAAAGAGCCATCTAAGGAAGGGTAAGTTCAAAGCCTGTCTTAATGAGTTTAATATCCAGCAGGAACAAAATCTGGTGCTTTAGGGAAAGAGTTTTAAAGATAAGAGAAGTTCGTTGTGGTTCACCTCCAGTATATCTTCTCAACCAGTTACTGGTAACCTCTGTTTACTGTCCACATCATCATGCTTACTAATCTAAAAATTCTAATTTCTCCTCATATTCCATATCTCTGATCAGCTGTTCCATCTTTTCTTTGCATTTCCCTGGTGTGTGGGTTTTAAAGTGGAGTGACAAGAAGTGTACATAGTGGTCAGATACGCTAGAGCAAACTTACACAATGACATAGTGATACTGCTTGGTTAGTGTTTTTATCTCGCTTTTCTGGTGTTGCCTGCCTTTTGATTTCTGCAAAACACTGACTTAACAACTCTACAACTTTCTGAAAACATTCATGATTCCAAGATGTATTTTTCCTTACAAATGTCTTGGAGTCCATCTTTATGTGTAGAGTATGTTCTTGTGTCCTGTTCTTAATGTTCCCAGGCCAGTAGTCTCCAAATTTGTTTCTACCTTTCTCTTTTTAGAAAAATAATTTATTATGGTACATTGTATCCAGTAAGGACTGCTATCTGGGTGATGGGAATTTTGGCTTCCTGTGTGATTTTTCACTTACAGTGCTACTAATGGTAAAATGATAAAATCAGTACTACTAAGGCAGGTTTTTTTCTTTTGATAGCTGACGAATTCTTACATTATTGTTTTTCATTACAGACTTATTCCTAGCTCCTTCTAGAATATATGTGAGAACATGAAATAAGTCTGAAGGCTTTTCTGATCTAGAGATGAGGAGGAATACTTCTTGATAGGATAAGGCATTGCAAATGTAGAGCAAAAATAGATAGTGACATGTTTTGAAGAGCTTAATATTTGAGGAAAATCTTGTCACTTATGCCCGCAATCATTATTTACTGTTATTATTTACTGTTTTGGAGTGGGATTCTCATTAGAAGAGTAGCGCGCTCAGTTTTTAACACTGCTCTGTCCATTCATCCACTGATAACAAACTTGACTTCCTAGTCTTGCATAAATACTGCTTGTGGCTGTGTTTCTGAAATGGCTTCACAGAACAGGCAGCTTGCTTTCTTTAATTTAGTTCTGCCTTCATGCAGTGTTGGGAAGGTATCGCAGACTGTGACATCCGTATCTTTGTATGCATTTCAGTTCTGCAAGCTTCAGATTCTAGCTACATTCTTTTACCTAGGATACACTTTAATAAGGGATTTTTAAACCTTTGTATTAGTAATGATTTAATGAACAATTCTCATAATTTTACGATTTTCTTACTGGCTCTATTATCTATGTGGTTGTTGAGAATTTGAGAGGAATATGTAGTCTCTGGGACATTGTGTCCAGGGACACTGAACTTGAAGCAAATACTGTACTTGAATAAAACACATTTTTAAAAAATGTGTACACTGTAAAAGAGGTGCAGTCAGCAGTAAAAATTCTGTTTTAAATGAATTTTATATGTAGAGGTTCAAAATATAGAGGAGTTCTTGAAGGTCTACCATTTGGAAACAAAAAATGGATACTTCTCTTTTGCTCCTATTCTTTCCTGTGTACCTTTGCTTCTTGCTGTCAGTTGGACATTTCAGATCAACTTTATCCCTCTTTCCATTTCTGATTCCAAGTAAAATTTTAATAAATTGCTAGCTATGCAAATTTTCTTCTGGATGCACACCTCATTTGCAATTTGAGTATCTCTCATTTTGTGACAGATGTGAATAACCAGAACTGGTGATTTTAAGTTGTACTTTACCCTTGTGTTTTGTGAGAATATATTGCAATCTGAACTACTTTTCAATAGTTTTTCAATTGTGCTGCTTAGAGCAATCTGTAAAGTCTTTATAATATCTTTCTCTAATTTTTGTAAGTTACCAGAGTCTTGCTTTGAGGGGAGTTTTGTCTAGCTGTTTTTTTGTTTTTCTTTTTTAACCATTTATTTATTTTCCTTGAGACAGGTAATGGGTTGAAATGGCAATAGAAACTGCCTCCTGGTACTAAAGGCTTAAAAAGTGCACTTAACCACTTGCTTGGGCCATATGGAATAAAACATCAGGCAAAGTAATTTACAGTCCTGTTTGCCTTTGAGGATAATGCAGAGCAGGGCTGAATAATGAAAGTATTATTTCCTGCATTTTTGTCAATTCAAGGTCCCTACTTAAGCTATACTGGAAAAGGCAGTGAAGGTCTAGAAGGGGCTTCGTTTCTTGTTTGCTGTTTTGAGTGCCCTGGAAACAGCAGCTGCAGGATCATGCACTTGATATTACATGGTTGAGAACTGGTAGACTTAAACAGGGAAAAAAAAGTCTGAAAATATTGTGTGATTTTGACCCCAAATGAATCCAGTGACACAGAAACATTGGGTTCATCAGTTCGACATACACTTTTCATTAAAATGGCTTCTGCTCATGGTTTGACTCAAAAAGTCTCTAATTGGTATTGATTCTTGTGGCACGAAATTGTATTTAGTATATATGCAGTATTTACATAGTAAGCTAACCACCCAGTTACAAGGCAGAATCTCACAAGAAATGTCTGACTTCCATTGTTGCTATTTTTCAAATGAGGCTTTGTTTATTTAGCTTTGTAAAACTGGTTTATTACTCTAATAATTTAATTTTACAAACGAGGAAAAAATCTTGAAGAGTAAAACTGTGCTTAAATGCACACTATTTAAATATATTTCATTGTGGTTTTAAAGTGTAGTCCTGGGCTTGACTAGGAAAAGTACAATAATGATGTTTGCCTGTCATTATTAATGCTGTTACTGAAATTGGTCTGTGAGCTATTTATGCTTTATAAAAAGACAACAATATGAAAAGGAATGTTTCTGATAGGCTGCTGCCCAAACTATGGTACTTGGTGATCTCTTGTAGAATTTTAGCATTTTAACAAGTCTGTAATGAAATATTTTAGAAAAATAAATCTAGCATAACTGAAATCTGAAGTTGCCTATATATTCTTATTTAGAGGTATCTATCTGTACAGTAGGCAACTTGAACTGCTCCAATACTGGAAAATCTAATGTACCACTCAATTACTATTCTTTAGCCCAATTTAAAATAATAGATTGGGTGTGAGGTCTTAATGCAGTGTAACCTTTGGAACATTAGAAATAACCTCTTTCCCTTTTGAAATCAGAGTACAGAAATAGCATCAGTCTTACCATTTTGCAGACGAACATACTCTGGCTGCATTTAAAGTTTTTATATGTAGTGGTTGTTCAGTAGCTAGTTCATCTGTCTCATACTGTAAATTCCAAGGCTGTTTAATTCTTTTGTCAATGCACATAAAAGAATCCATCTGTATCTTGATGAGTATTTACATGTATCTGTATGTTTTAAGTCACTGTGTTATACCACTCTCAACGTATTATGTTACCTCTGTCTTAAATTTTTTCTCCATTTTCAGAATTGGCCTTTATCTCTTGCAGGACTTTCTGTTGTTGTTGGACTCTCTTCTGTCCATGCATGACGTGCTTTTTCTTTCAGTGAAGGCAGGCCTCTGTTTTCCTCATGGCATGCCTGTTTATATTTTTGTTGGCATATATATTTGCAGCCATGTCAAGTACAGAGGCAAATATTGTCAAGTTGACTTTATTCAGAGTTGTTTCTAAACTTTTTGGAGCACATTAGTCATTAAAAATTCTTGTGAACATAATTAGTATTTCCTTAATAGGCTTAGGTGGGCCATTTTACCCTTATAGAATATACTTTCCTAAATAGTACTTTCAAATGTTATGAGATTACTGAGTAAGATACTTAATACTCGGTTTCCTCTGTAATTCTGAGAAATGGATATTCGTATATTAATAACAGACATGCTAGAAAAGTAATCAAACCATATATAAAAGTTACTAAGAATTAATGCTTTGAGAACCACAGTGCTGCATTTTTAAAGCATGTATATCCTGTGAATCTTACCTAAGGCAAAACTCACCCTGCCATTAGTGTAAGACTATTAATAAAGATCACTGTGTAGTGTAAGTATGTATGTTAGTATGAGTGGTTTTGATCCTTTCAGAAAAAGCAATAAAATTAACTGAAATTGCTGTGGAAACTTTCCTTTTTTCTAAATTATGGTCAGTTTTTTAATAGACTAAACAGTTATGCTTTTCCCCTGACATTTCAACATTTCTGGAACAAGAGCCTGTTCAGAGTGTTAGAGCACCACTGTCTGTAGACACTGTACAAGACATGCTTCTGAACTTCCATATTGCTTTCTTTCTTCCTTCTTCTCAAGGAAGGAGAAAAATGTTTTCAGGGATGTATGTAACACAGATGCAATTTTTAACTCGACCACCAGGTAATGTAGGCTAGCTCACCTTTTACGAGAGTATGTGCATATTATTTCATTTAAATCTTAACTGCTTCTAGCTAAACTGCATGGAGCATGAGCTTCTGTTTCCTTCTGTGCTTTTCCATTTTGCCTTCCCTCTCTGTTCTTGGCAATGCTGTGCTTCTGAACTTGGCATCATAGACTGGGAGTTCATCTAAAAGCTGCTGCCACCAGTTATTTCAGTGATACTGTTGAGTAGCTCCAAAATGGTAAGACCTGTGTGAACTTTTTGGTCGAAGTGTTTCAGTTAAGATGGTGGATCCTATTCAGAAATTGTGAATTGTGATTTTTAACTTCGGTCTCACCAATATTCTGAGTATTCAATTCAACTGGTCTTGGACATTTGCCAAAATACAAATCTTATTGTCATAAAATTATGAATAAAAATGAGGGAAAGCTAGAAACAGTCTTAAAGAAATCCATATGCTTGTAAACTAGATAGGCAGTATTTGAGGAAGCTGTATTGCTGGAAAACATTTCTGTATGAATATAGTAAAAGAAAAAAAAAAAGCTCCATTTTGTTTCAACATGGTGTTTACCATAACCTGGTGGAAGGAATTCACAACCATGTCTTGAAGACTTGGACTGTGATCCCAGATCTCATCTGTGTGTACTGTGCACATCAACATGTCACTTCTGTGTGCCTATGTATCATCAACCTGTAGTGCATGGGTTTTGGGCCAGAATCAGTACCTTACATTTGTATGAATATTCAGTCAACCACAGTGGCTGTATTTAATTTTATGCTGCATTTCCTGCATGGCGATTGTCTTTAAATACTATTTTGTTTAACTTGTTACTGAACACAGACACATACATGTATGCAAGTAGTCTTGATGAATGTGTTAACCTGGAGTGCTCAATGTTTTCTCAGGTTCCAGTAGCCAGAGCCAGCATTCTCTGGCTCATTGGCGAGTACTGCGAACGGGTTCCAAAGATCGCACCGGATGTTCTGAGAAAGACAGCCAAGAGCTTCACCAATGAGGATGACCTTGTAAAGCTGCAGATCTTAAATCTGGGGGCAAAACTCTATTTGACAAATTCAAAGCAGGTAAGCCTACACTCAGTGTTGTATGTATTTAGAGTCATGGCAGGTTGTGTACAGTCTGTATAGATCGGTAGTGATTTCTTCTATGTAAGTAACCAAACCTAGTCGGTATTATTCTATGAAGAAAAGCTGAACATATGTTTTCAAGAAATACAACAGACTAAATCTAACCATGAGTCTTTAAGTGTGTGCTGGATCATGAATGTGAATGTATTCATGAGATGAACTCTTTTTTTGTATCTGTCTTTGGGAAATTGTGAAATTTTTACTTCATATAAATAGAGAAGATCTGTAAATTGTGTTAGTAATACCAGGCAGAAGATTTTGCTGGTATGATTTAACGTTTTCTCAAACCAAAACCAGAACTTTCAAGAACATACTATTATTTTTAACAAGAAGATTCTGACTTTTTTGTTCAGGATATCTAAAAGGAGGTGCCAGTAATAGACCTTGTTTTGTCTTCCCATCAGTGCTTGTTTTAGAGATAGTAACTGCTTTCCCTTTTTTTGTTTTACGTGATCGGTTGGTTAGTTTGATTTAGTTTTTCCTATTTCCCTTTACCTTGGTATGTGGGTGAGTTCTAATTATCTCTAGTAGTAAAAATAATCTAAAAATGTCAGATAACACAAAGAGGTGAACTTAGATCTCCAAGTAGCTGAAAACAATAGCTATGAGAGGTGCCAGGTACCTCACTCTTTTAAGTGACAGCACTGTGAACCCCATCACTGACTATGGAATATAGCACATTAATACTAATTTTTCACTGTAATTCCAATTGTTGCTGTAAAAGATTGTAAAATCAAAGATTTTTTTTTTTCCAGATGTAGGAGAAATACATTATCTGGTATATCTACTTTCCTGGGCTGCTAGACCTCTTTGTTTTAAAACAGTTTGCACAGCACAGGATCTTGCACTTCTCCAACTGTGATGTCTTCTTGTTCCTTATAGTTATATGCAACTACAGACGTGATCTGTCTTAGATTTTTTTTGTGGGGCACATGGGAGATGGGCTGTCTTGTCTAGCATTCAGATAGGAGTGAATGCTTTGCTTATACAGTCTGAAGCGGGGCAGTAATAAAAGGTGACTTCTCTCTGGCAGTGCTCATCTTAAAGAAAATGCTGTCTGAGATAAGGAAAGATTTGGTTTGACCGTGTAAACCGTCTTTTTTTAGCCTATTATATGTACTAATTTTCCATATAGTTTTTGTAATTTTGCAGGTAAATTCTCCCACATCATATTTGGTCAAAAATCCATTGCATACAAGGAGATGATGATTTCTGTGATGCATTTTTTTTTTGTTATTTCACATCTTAATACATTTTAAATCATCATTGTAAGTGCTGCATAACCGTTTATTCAAGCACGCTAATGATGATAAAGCAGAAGAAACTGTCTTCTGGGATGCCTACTAAATTATGAACTTCATCAAAGAGTGTTTTCGTCTTGTAGTTTTAGGTTGTGGAAAAATAAGTTAGGTCAAGGTGTGTATTTTATCACATAAAATTTCTGACACTGTAGGTTTGGTGACTTGGTGTGATTCAAAATTCCTGTCAAACTAGAATACCATGGGTTTCCTATTAGAGGGTGGCAACACTCTTCCTACATTATAATTTACAGGAGTAACTCTTTTTTACTCACTCAGTATTAAAATTACTTCCTGGAATTACTGCCGTTCCTAATAAGTCCAGCCATTTTTTAGTTGAATTTTTAAAATTTGATGTCAAATCTTGTAGACTTGATTGCCCAGTTGTCAGTCTGTCCACCTGTCCTCAATCCCATGTTTTCCGTCTCCATATCATATCCCATGATATAGTAATTTTATGAATAATCCATTCGTTTCATCCAAAGTTAATGGAGTTGTGAAAACCCCAAAGATAAAATTTTACTTTATTGAAAAGTGGTGGTAGAATGGCAAAGAGACATTCAGTGCTGACCACTTAGATGAAGACAGCTCTTTCACCAGGTGAGGGAAAGGCAAGTTGAACTCATCTGTTAAGTCTTGTTTGTAGAAAAGCACAAAGTTCTGGAGGAAATAAGACTTGCTTATTTTATTCCCTTTGTCTAAATATATTATTTTTTATCTTAAAGTATATGGTGAAACACATAATGAAGCGCATTCACAGGAATGATTTTTAACATTCAGGATTTCTTACAAAAAATTAAAGTATACTTTAAATCCTGAGATCACCTCATAAGCCTTCAAAGTCTGTTCATAATTTAAGAAAGTTTCAGGTTCAGTTATATCTGGATAGGTATGTAATAAAAGCAGGCTTCCCTCTGGTTGTCTGTATTATTTGGTAAACTTGATTTGTTTTTTCAGCACTTAGGGTCATAAAATCTTGAGTGGGCTGGATAGCTGTCTAAATGGAGGTCATATAAGAGAAATATGTCATATAGTTGCCTAAGGTGTTTCTTGCATACAGCAGAAAGAATAAAGAGATTTTGATGGGTTTCTGTTGTCTAATATTATAGGACTCCTACCAGAAAAAGTCCCAAGTAGTTGTAGGGTGTAAATAGATATGTCAATCGTGGTTTAGCACAAAAGCCTTATCTTGTGTGTCTAAAGAATCAGGTAACTGAAAGCTAATGATATCTAGGAGTGGACAGATAACTGTTTTGCTCTCATTGTAGAGCCTCATCTGTTGGTAGAACCTGTATTGTAAAATTTTCAAGTGAGGATGTACCAAAAAATTAATTGCTGCTGATACACAATAGGCATGAAATCCTTAAATAGAACTATTGTCACTAGAAAATTCCAGAAATGTTGCTGGAGAATGATTGAATCCTAGAAATACCTAAAGCTAACCCTTCTAGCCAAAACAAACTGTAGAAAAAATAATAATGGGTTCAACAGTATCAGGATAAAAGAAATTATATTATGCCTATATAATGTGCATGTCCATATATCAGGAAATATTGATATATGACAATAAATGTATTAAATCACAGATCAGAATAGTTTGTCACTATTCTATGGAGCAGCCATGGTATACAGAATCTGTCATGTTTCACCAAATCAGTGTGGCTGCTGAAATGATTTTCAGCTTCTTTTGAAAACTCCTTTGTTGGAAAAACTTACATCAATTCATTAGTTTATTTTTTTGTTTTTAATTAAAAATAATTATTTCTATAAGCTACCTCCATGTAGGAAAGGTCTTCTGCTAGTTTAATTGCTTTACAATAAGAAAAAAAAAGTTGTTTCCCCGCTGTTTCCATGAAAACTATAGTGTGTATGATAATTGCAAAGAGACTTCTTGCAGACACAGAACATTCTTGCATATAAGTTTGATGTGTATTTATCTGTATTGAATAATATGAAAATTATATTTCAGGGGACAGAACAGGGAGGAGGAGGAGAAGGGAGACATTCATGGAAAAAATGGTCCCATTAAAGGCAATGCAGTCTTTCAGGATCAACTCTTTAGCTGTCTAATATTTCTTTATGTAATTCCATCAACACTCACTGAAAAAATGTCCACTTCAACAAGGCCTTCAACTTTTCCCATCCCTGTAGCAATTCACAAGTTAAGATCGTTGTGTTTTGTGATCCATTCTCCTGAGCTTCCTGTCATGACAGCAAGGAGTCCTGTCTTTTTTTGCAAGGGGAGAAGTGATGGCAAAGGCTGCAGGAGGTATCCCTCATTTAGTTTAATTCATGCTACCTGGGAACCCTCCCTTCCAATTCCATTTAGATTGAACGGCGTAAGTCCTGCATGAGTGCAGATTATGTAGGCTCAGTCTGATGCAGTTGTTTAAAATTTTATACCCTCATACAGAATTAGCTGCCAATAAACTGTGAAATACATACAGGAAAGTTTTGCCTTTCCCGGAGCTAAGACAGTACCTCAAGGAAAAAAGTATTTTTTCACAGAGCCATTCTTGGGTATTAGAGAGAAAAAAGAAACAAAAAATATTTTGTTGACAGTTTTTTTAAAACTATCCTGTTATATTATTCTGATATATAATGACCTATTTATTCCAATCTTTGGTACCATAGGTTATTTTTGAAACACTTGCATATGCGGCACTGATGGTGTTTAAATTAAAATTATTTTCTGCTTACTGTGTATCTCACTTACAGGAGTTAATCAGTATTCTGAAAAAGCATTTTTATATCTCCAGAAAAAAAACTTTGACTTGCATCCTCAAGTTGGAAATTATTAATCTGAACTTTTTTTTTTAGCAAGTGGCATATGCAAAAATTGACTGATCTTTTGGACATATTTTTCTGCTCACATGATTGAAACTGTGTTATTGTCATAGCAATAACATGATGAACAATATATATGGAATGTTGTTTCTTTGTATAAAGCAGATAAATCTCTCATGATGATACGTTTTTAACCGTGTTATGCATCTGTTCTGAGCTGAAGTACCAAAATTTACTTCCTTAGGATGGTGTGTAATTTCTGCTCTTTTTCCTGTTTGGTTGTATATAGAGGAAGTGGCATGCATGTTTCAAATATATCTAGTGGATTCCAGTCTATTCAGCCCTGTTGTTTTGGTTACACTACATTATTTCTATTTTCTATGTCTCCTTCCTTACGTTATTTTCTCAGCTTAAAAAATTATCTGAATTATTAAAATTATTTAAGATGTGTTAATATGCTCAAATATCAACTTAAGAAGCTGTTATTATGCTGTAAAAACCTGTGATAGTATAAGTTGCTCTCGTACATAAATAAATAAATGACCGATATTACTGAAGGCTTTAAGCTTCAAGAAAAAAATGGAAGAAGTCTTTTATCCTGGTTTTTAGAGGGCATCAGCAGCTTGCTTTTATGAAAAAGTAACAGCTAAATGCACTGCAAATAATTTGCAGTAATCCAGTTCAGTGATTCATGTGTCTGCTTTAATGGGTCATAATTCAGTACAAAGTAACTGAGTGCAGTCAGAGTGCAGACACTGCTTATGCCAGGGACAGTATCTCTTCATAAAACACACCTCAGCAGAAGCAGTTTGCCAGCCCCCTAATACCCTCTGATGTTTTGATGTCCTGCATATTTTTCCGATTAAGTTTTGAGTGCCATGTTTTTAGTTGTATTTCCACATTCATTATCCTCACGTAGACCCTTCAGCGGGTTTGCCATATATGATTATTTTTTTAATGATGCCTTTCTTTCCACTTCAGCAGTTTAATAATCTAGCACATGGCTGCTTCTCAGTACTCAGCATTCACCTCCCCAATACAGAAGAGGACATGTGCTTTGGCTGCAGAATTCCATTTGCAGCTTTAGAAATGCATATTCCCTGTGGAGCAACATTTGTTTGACATAACCATTCATTTTTATTACCTCTTTAAATATGTTTATCCAGAGTTATCAATAATCATAAATAACTTGTATTCTGTTCTTGTCCTGTTTTTTTCCACAGACAAAATTGCTTACCCAGTATGTATTAAATCTCGGCAAGTATGATCAAAGCTACGACATCAGAGACCGTACAAGATTTATTAGGCAGCTTATTGTTCCGAATGAGAAGAGTGGAGCTTTAAGCAAATATGCCAAAAAAATATTTCTGGCACAGAAACCTGCCCCGTTGCTTGAGTCTCCTTTTAAAGGTATAACTGCCGCAATCATTTGGTAAATGTTCATTGTGTAAAGGAATGTGGCAGCTTATTCTATTTCAAAATACTCTCACAAATTGTGTCACTTAGCAAATAGAAAAGATTAATATGCAAGGATGCTCGATCTGCTTACTTGCTTTTCAGCAAGCTAGATGCACAGTGCATTTCTCTAATGATAAACCCTGGCAAACTGATTCATTTCTATTCATGTGGATTTTAAATTTTATTTAAATAACAGAAGGTATGTCTTTTGAGGAAAACTACTCTTCAATTTAGGAAAATAGCTCTAGGATTTTAACTGGACTTTATTAGAAGATTGTTAATGTGAGTATTGCAAATGTTATATGAATCCGAAATAAATTTAATCGCTGTAGATATTTTTTCTCCAAAATCATAATTTTCCCTCTGCATTTTGCCTGTTGTTTTACAACTAATAACCATTGTCTGTCTTCTCAAATTAAAAGGTTATCAGGCTGTCTAAATTAAAAATACTCTGTTATTGTGACAATTTGCATTTTAATTTTTATATTTACTTAGGTCTAGTTTTGAAGCTTTAAAAGGAGCTCCATTTTGAAGAAAAACTATTAAAATTCTGGATGTGTTTGTGCCAAGACATGTATATGGATTGTTTAACTGTGCTGTCATTCTTAATATTCACAGTAAAGTAATTTTTAGAGAAGCTACATTTCAGAGCAACACCTCTAAACACACTGACTGATTAGCTTTTTTATTGACCATTATGGGGGAGATTATTGTAATCTATGGACTGAAATCAGTTTTTTGACCTATGAAGAGCTTCCTAGTTTATATTTATTCCATGACATTTGAGGTAATACAATGGCAATTACCTTTAGCCCTGATTAAGATTGCTCCTTGTGGCAGAGCTCACAGTGTTTGTGTATTTCTTCCCTCCCCCACCACACCCTGCTGTTTTTTAATAGATCGGGATCATTTCCAGCTTGGCACCTTGTCTCACACACTGAATATCCGAGCCACTGGATACCTGGAGCTGTCCAAGTGGCCGGAGGTGGCTCCCGACCCCTCCGTCCGAAACGTCGACGTGGCCGAGTCGGTACGTCCGCAGCACTCAGAGTAACTCTGCTGGTGGCACTCCTCAGCACAGAGTATTGGCCCAAAACCACAAGTGTTTAAGTACTGTCTGTGGGCTGTGTGGAAAGCCATTGGTGCAATGGGAATGTCTCCCTGTTGCTTATTTTATCTTAGAAGTCGAGCATCTGGAAACTTGCTTAATGCTAGTTGTTTTCAGTGGCAGAAGTGGATAAACTAGGCCACTTCTGCTTCATTCTGCTTTCTTCACTTCCATCTCGCTTCTGATTTCATATCTTTTATCTCTGCTCTGCTGCAGTATGTGCAGCTGGGCTATCAAAGTCAGAAATGAAGAGAAATCCAGTATGTTAACTGGGTGTAGCTGGGCTACCAAAGTCAGAAATGAAGAGTTTAGTTTGTGAAAAAATCCAAGGCTAAACAGAAAAGAAAAAAATAAAAAAATTGAACAAGGTAATGCAAACGGCATAAAGCGGCTGTAGGGAATGAGATTACGTATGTTTTGAAGTGTCAAGTTTGGAAGAGATAAGGGTTTACATTTCAGATAATCTGAGAGGATTAGGAAAGTTTATGATGGGAAAATGTCATCTATTAGTGCTCTAGTCATGTGTTGACACATCGGGCTCATCATCTACTAGCAATATCTTTTTATTACTGTAGTGTAAACTCTGAGGCAAAGTTGTGTTCTAGTACCAGAGTTGTGATTTATGTGTCAGGTACCAGAGTCCTATTGGAATGCCAGTGAAAGGTGTTGAACAGTAGCTGAAATGTAACTGGGTTGGTATACAGTGTGCCAATGCTGCTCCTGGAGACATGGTATTGTAAGAGATACAGACAGAAAAGCTTGCAGTCCTGTTAAGGAGCCAGCTTTCTCAGTAAACTATAGATGAATTAACTTGCTTATGAGATGTTACACACAGAAAAAGCAAGAAAATTCAAAAACTTACAGAAGCCAGTGGACAGCAATCTGGTAGAACAAACATTTCTCCTTAGTACTGTAATGGTAATCTGTCTACCTTCTTATATACATTTCAGGAAAAGTTGTATTTGTGTATAAACTTCTGAAAGCTTTTACAGGAAGAATTTTAGATAATCAGCTCAAACAAAGGATTACAAATTATAGGATTGGCATGAAAGAATGTGTGAGAGTTCTTTCATCCGTAAGATGAAAAGGAGATATCATCTTCATAAGATGAAATGTCAAAAAAAAAAAAAAAAAATCCGCCTTCAACTATTTAAACCTCAAAGCAAGCAGGAAAATCCTTCACCCATGCTGAGGTTTTTTTGCAAGTATTTTCTTTGGAGGATATCTCATTTTCATTAATTTTGTGGTTTCCCTAATACTGCGTGTGCCTACATAGCATATGTGAGTAAAGCTGAATTAAGCTGCAATCCACATGCAAATTTTCATTTATATCCAAAAGAATACTGGCTTTTCAAGCCTTAGCAGCTTTTGGTGTTTAAGAGGAAGCCCGCATGTCTCTAGAGTTGTTTAGCCTTGCAGGTCATTGTTAGAGCCCATTTCAAAACTTAAGTCTTATTCCAGGTGAGATCAGTCAATGAGGCAGACCTGTATCCCACTGTGGATAGAGTTGTCTGCCAGGTTTTTTTGGGTTTTTTTTGCTCCTGTCCTGAATTTTAACACTGCTTCTCTAGTAGCATAGAGGTATATGGGAAAAAAAAAAAAGTCTGGGGGAGATACTGCCTCATTTTGGCATTCTCTTGGTGATAAAAAATCACTTTTATTTGGAGAATTGCAGTGGAAGTGAAATATAGTTTGTCTGGGGCTACCTAAAATGTCCACATCTGTTTTCTGCTCAAATCTTGGGATGATAAAGGTGGTGACTAGCCCTGTTTAACCTTCATTCTAGTCAAAGTCAGCTGGATCTAGAAATAAAACTCTAAGATTTCAGGTTCTTTTGGCATAGAAATTTATTTGTTATTACTGATGCTTTTAATCTACCTTACTAAATCTTTTTCTGGACTATCTAATATACATCTCTTGCCTTTTATAGGTATGTACCAAACTTCTAGTTCTTCTAATTGTGTAAAGTAAGAGACGTTTGATAGCTTCTCTTGACTTGCTTAGATGATTTATTTAGCAACAGCTTAATACCACTACTCTGAATGCTTTTATTTGATGTGTTGTGTGTATATTTTTGTGTTGCTAGATGTAAAATAAACTTAAATTGAAATTTATTTGCAGGCAAAGGAATGGACTGGAATTCTAGGCAAGCCGAAGAAGGAGAAACCTACTGAAAAGTTCTACTCTGAATCAGAAGAGGAGGAAGATGATTCTGCCGGTACCAGTTCATCAGGTAAGTGTTTGGAAAGCAAACTGCGTTTTCACTGCCTGGAAAACTGTGTCTTCAGGACTGTCTGGTTCATAAAAAGAAAAAAACAATTGCAAACAAAGCCAGAGCTGTGTGTAAACTCATTAAATTGGTGGGAAAATTTTACATTCACTGTATTAAATAAGTTAGCCTTTGATTTGTTTCCTAGGTAAAAAAAGCTGGCATGCTATTTTTATCCTCCTTGGAGTCTAGTATGAGTAAGGAGAGTTTGTAACTCCAGTTAAAACTGAAAGCACATAGCTGTTTGCAGGAGAAGTGCCCAGATGTTTGGTTGTCAGGAGCTTTTAAGTAATTTTTTGTTTGTTTGGGTTTTTTTGTTTGTTTGTTTGTTTTAATTTGGTGATGGTGAAGAATTATTTTGATAGCATGTGCTGCTGTGCTGATAAGTGGCCAGATTTGTTTAATTGTGTAGTCTTTCATGAGATTTATTCAGCAAATTGTGTTACAGTATTTCTCTCAAGTTCTGCATAATGTTTTCTGTTTATTATAATGGGATATTGATGAAGAGGGTAATAGCTGCCAATCAAGTTCAGTAAGCAGAGGTTTTTTTAACTGCTCTCCCATTTCTTGTCAGATAGGCAGTTCCCCAAGACAGCCAATTCAGAAGATGTTAGTATATTTCAGATTTAGTAAGCATAATTCTCGCGGGTCCAGACCTTAGACACAGAAAATGTTTAGCATTAGAGATTTGAAAGAATTATCATCATCTAGTTGAGTGGAAGAGGGACATCTTAAAATACATGGAGCTGCATCCTTCCAGTTCCTAAACTGAGGAAATAGGCAGAAATGTTTAAGAGTTGTATCACTGACATTAGTAATTTCTGAACTAATAGAAGCATATACTCACTTCAGGTATTTGAATATTTGGTAACTATATGATTAATTAGAGGATTAATAATTTGTTTAAATCAGTGATTCAATCATAGTCACTATGGGTATTTAAGAACAGATTATCTAATTAAGCAACTGTTTGAGAAGATAATTTTGCAGTTAAATGAATGTAAAGACTAGAAAATGTGAGGTCATCTCCAGCTCCTAATAGGGTTACGTAACTTTGAAGAATCCACATGTGATTAATTTATTATTCAAATTTCTAGTTTGAAAAAGTATATTGTAAGCTGAAGAGGACAGGTTTTTAACTAACAAATTTTGTAGATATAAGGGGAAAGTAATTCCCTTGCCTGCTTTTGGCACAGGTAAATAATAAGGGTTAAATAAAGCTTGCAAATGGATCTTGAAATACTAAACCATTGTTTAATTTAAAACCAAATTGGATTTCTAAAATGCTAATTATTTAGTATATTTAGATCAAAATTGTAAGGATTGTTTTCCTTTCAGGGAGTGAGTCTGACAGTGAAAGTGAGAAGGAAGATAAGGAGGAAGGCAACACTGATGAGAGTAGTGGGAGTTCCTCTCCCAGTGAAGAATCAACTGACAGTGAATCAGACGGCAAAGAAAGTGCTGCTAAGAAAACATTTAGAGCTGTCAATGAAAGGTAGGTATATGTTTATCTGGTTTTAATTTTTTGCAATACTAGTTTGTAAGGCACTCTTCCTGTTAGCAGTCTGCCAAGCCTTTAATTAGGCTATTTTGGGCATGTATTGGCCAAGGAGTCATGTCAGTGTATACTAGTAATAGTCAGTGTATGAACCTAGTTCATATTTTCATTTATCAGACTACTCTTATGTTTGGAATTAATTTCTGACTTCAGTAAAATCTTGGGTGGCTTGTTGAAAATTGATGTAACCTTGGGAGGCTGAATAAGTGATCAAATAGTTGTGTGAAACACTTAATTACCTTTTGCCGCAATTTTGCTGAGGGCTAAAATTAAGTCCTTCAACACTTTGCCATTATGTAACTAAGACAATTGATTTTTCTAAATAATGTTATATTGAAAAGATTATGATCCAAATATTAGAGGCAAGGGCTGTGAAGGGAAACGGTCATAAGATATTTAAGTGTTAGCGCTTTTAAGATTGCCTATTATCAACAGCATTATCATGTATTTAAAGTATCATTAAAATTTTGAGTAATTGGGGCTAATACCTTGGATTGTATGAATCTGTTTCTTCCACTGCTGTCAGCAAGAGGCCTCTGCAGACACAATCGCCCTTTACTTTGTAGTCTGCTGCCAGCTCACTTGATGAGTTTGCAGCTCAGCTCAGTCGTGGCTGACAGCGCTGATTGGGGCGCAGCGCACACTCTGCTCCTTTTATTACAGACAGTAATTAAAGCAGCTCGCCTTGCCACTTCCATAACAAACACAGCATAATGCCCTAATTATGACTTTATTAATTTAAGTCAGGATTTAATGATTTTAAAAGTGATTTATATTGTTTTTCCTGTTCAGAACAAATGAAATCTGTAGGTTAAATTAATACAAGCTTTTCATCATCACAAAGTTAAAAAGCTAGTTACCAGTAAATTCTTTTCATTAGAATAACATCTGAAATTTTAAGCAGTAAGATAAACAATTATTACCCATCAAAACTGGCTGATGTGCAGTAAAGTACCATTTTTAATCTTCAAATCTAGTTTTAAAGCTAAGCTAAGGATAAATTATTGAAAAACAACTTCATTTATATAATGGGTTCACAACAACTTATTTGTTAATGGAACTACAGCTACTGTTGAATGGCAGTGAATGAAATATAGATAATTCTGTTGTCATGAAGAAACTTTGAATAGGATATGGTGGTGAAGTTTTGTTTAAGTCATTGGCCTCAAACAAGTTTTTAAATATTGTCATATTGAAATATGATTTTCAGTACCTATTTTTCACTGTGATTTTAACAATCAGATATGCTACATTACACTGTTTTTCTGAAGTATACTACTGCTCCATTTTTAGCTCTGCTGGCTTCAAATTTACTGCTTTATGCTTTTGACTAAAATTCAGGGAGGTAATTTTAGGTTCAGTTACATGGGTAGGCATGGCCTAAATGTTATTGATTTTAAATAATTTTGATTAAATTTTATTTAGGTAATTCAGTCATAGGAAGTTCTTGAGAGGAAGAAGACTGTTTTGATCTCTGTTATGTTAGATTTTCATTTCTCCTTTCTTGTATTTTTTTCATCTAAAAACATTGCAATCTCAAGCAGTGATAGTGTAGCATAGTTCATTCTTTTGTACTGCTCCTAAAGCTAGAGCCAAAATGTGCAACAATTTAATATGAGTCCAAAGGGACTCTTAATAGTTGAGTGGTCTAGGTTTGTTTAATTATTGTTGACCTTGTTACCCTTCAAGCACTTCAATAACCAATTTATTGTCTTGGGAGGAGAGCTGGATCAGGTAGTGTATGAAACACCTGATTTGGAAGTACAAAATGGTTGTTTGCATATCCAAGAAGAGAGGGTTTTTTCCTATATGCCATATTATGCCGATATGCCAATTTTTCTGCTCCATGATAACTGTTAGAAAACAATTTTCATTTCCTGTGGTCGTAACTCCCCCTGAGACAAAAGGGTAATCTACTAATTGGTATTTTAAGTATTATTAGATGTGAACAAGGCAGATAATACTCAGTAACTGTTAACACAGACCAACAAAATCCAACATTGGTAGGATGAACAGAACTTCATTGTGTGAAGAACACTGTGACTGAAGCTGTAAGGCTGTAAGTGTGACCAGAGGTGTAGGAATATAACAGCTCTTGTGTATAAACTCTTTAATGGGTTGAGCTATTTGTAGACATTATTTCTAGGTGGTGCAGTTTTATTTAGAAGAATTAAAAACCGAATTAACTAAATTAATTGATTTTTTAAAGCAGTATTACTGTACAAAAAGATGATACACCAACATTCTGTTCAGTGTAGGTGGAATAGTATGAAAACATCTTTATTTAAAAGGGTGGTTGAACTTTCTGTTTTAATGTCACAAGCTTGATGCATGCAAATAATATTTTTAATATTTCATATGTTCACATTTTGTTTGGCTGTTTCACTGGTTGAGACTACTATGTGATGGTGTACTGTGTAGTATAATAGAACAGTTTTTTGCAGCCTTAAATAAACTATTCATTCATAGCTGAGTTTTTTATTGTGGACAAATAATAACTTAAAACTCATTTAATAAAACTTTGAAATGCTGTTTTAGGATTTTGCCTAAGCGGGTGGGGGGGGTGGTTTTACATGTCTCTTAACATTTATTTTAATTATGTAGTGATTCAGAGGATATTAGAAAGAAAGTGGAGGGGATTTCCAAAAAGAGAAGCACATCCAGTTCCTCTGATACAGAGTACAGTTCGTCAGAAGAATCTTCTTCAAGCTCCAAGTCAGAATCCGACTCTAAAAGTGACTCTGAGTCTGGAAAATCTAGAAATGCTACCTCTAATAAGGTTGGTAAGGTAAAATACATTTCTTTGAAACCCCTATAAAATATGAAAATGTGTATCTAACCATCCATCTATGTTTCTTTCTGTTGGTATGAAGATGAGTCGGAATTTTATGCATACCCAAAAATATCCAGAATTTGTGGAAAAAAAAAATTTTACTTTTCATAGAGAGACCAGTCCACAAGTAGTTTGATAGTTTTAGCAAGTAAGAGCAGTTTTATAACAAAAAACCCTATTTCAGTTTATAGTTTCATATTATTTTTACTCAATATAGATGAAGAAAAACAGAATGTGACCTTACCTTTTAATCTGTTCCCTTCTTCAACCAAGCAGAGCAAAAGATGAAGTGAGACTGTATTACTTGAGAAATGGAGATGTATTTCTATGGTTGATCATTGTTTTCTGCCCAAATAACACATTTGGTAACACACCTGTCTCAAGGGTTTTTTCTTCTAGAGCAGCCAGACTGGATCTTGCCCAAAATTGGTAGCACAAAAAATAAAATTTAAATCCTCTCAGAATAGACTGCTTTGATACTAGATGGGACATGAATTAATTGTAACAGTTTGCAGCTTCTCAAATCAGCATGGTGTTTTTTCACCAGAAAGTAATATGTACTCTGATGTGCATAGTTCTGAGCAGGCATTGCAAAGCCATGTTCAAACTATACTGTCAGTATTCTCAGGATATTGACACCATGTTGATAATTTATTTCACTTCAGTTCTGTAAACTGTTTGGTTCTTTCACAGGGTATGTGAGGACTACTAGCATAAAGAAGCTTTTTGTATTTTAAAACAGCAGGATGTGTGAAGTCAAATACACTGTATATGAGAACTGGAATGTCCAAGAAGCTTGGGATTGAATTGTTGAAGTCAATGGAAAGTTGTCAAGGCTTTGGTTTTTAAGAGAAGAGAAAGAATGTTGCAGTAGTTCTGGAGTCTTACTTGATTAAGAAGCACCTAAAAGGAAATGTGTTAGGAACAAGAAGTATTTTCAAACAGTTGACAGAAGAGTTGATAAGAGTAGAGTCAAAGGATAGAGGGGAAAAATTGCAAAGGTTTTAATCACAAAAGACATTAAAACAAATAGTAATGGGTTTGTATGCATGGCAGCAAGAAAAGTAGCAAGGAGATTATTGGGAAGAACAGACAGTATAGAGCTCACTGTGCAGAAACTAGATGTTCCTTAAATTTTTTTTCATTTAGAAATTAGCACATTTAGTATTAGGGCAACAGGGCTAATGAACTGTAAACAGCAATGGTCATATGTAAAGGGGCAGGAGGTAGTTATTGTAATGTCCCACAAGGAGGACTGTTTCAGTATATGATATTAATCCCTGGAACTTTGGAGTTGGTTTCCACTTAAACCATGTTACATGGCTGCATTCAGGTGTTTCTAATACTTGTTTATTTTTAGATGTGTAATTAGATAAGGGGGTGGGGGAAGAGAATCACAGGTATTTTTTATTAAAGGTGATTGCTATGCTAATTAGCTTAATAGGGTTTTTTTGAGAGAAACACGTTTTGAGCCCTGTAATGATAGATGAAGGTAACTGATGGTAACCTAGACAACACCTTCCAAGCTGGAAAGAAAAAACAATTTTTAACAAACTTTAATTATACTTAAGGGCTTATATATAGGCCCCTTATGTGTCAAGGTACATTTTAAAAGAACCACACAAATTTATTTTTCTGCTTCCTTCCTGACTTATTTTTCAGACCCCTCAGGAAACAGATGGTTTCTGCCAGGCTCTCAGAAATGCATGCTTTATTCTGACAGTTTGTCATCAGAAAAGACATTGCTTATGGTACTGTGCTGTAGTGTGTTCTTAATTTGGGCAGTCTATATGGGGAGATTATTCTTTAGGATTTCCTTTTCAGTAAAACTAGGAAAGATTTTCTGAAATACATACTAATAAAAGAATTTGTGGTTAGTGAGCTCTATTTTTATGGTTTCTCATTTTGCCACATGTTATGAACTATGTTACATCGCTGATGTTCTGGGTGACGTTTACCGTTCCATATATATTGTGTTGGGTGCTATTGCCATGTTCTGCAAAATTTTCTTAATAAAAAAGGTTTTATTACATTCACACTGGAGCTTAATTTCTACCTACATTCATGCACTTACTGGATTAAAATACACTACAAAAAATCCAGATTATTTTCCTGAATATGTTATTAATGGTTTAGTATTTTCCCTCCTGACAAATCATTTTGAAAAAGCTGTTCTGTTCATTGTAATTGAGCTGCAGTGAATAGAAAAGTCAGTCTCTTGTACTGCAGTCCTTTATATCATTTTGAGATATGGATAGTTTGAGGTGTTCAGATACATATTATACTGTAAGGATAAATACTGTAGAGTTAAAATGCAGATTTGAGAATGATGCATGTATAAGTGGGTGTCTCTACAGTGGGATTTTAAAATCAGCTACTGTTGACCTCCTTCTACAAGTATAATACAGTCACTCAGCTGTTAAAAACCTGATCCACTATTTAAAAAATATACAGAAACAAATTGTCTATCTTTCTGCCTGATCTCCTTTCAAGTGCTAACACAATGGAAACAGTGGGTGATCTGTCAATGCATTTGGATTGTCAGTGATGGTTTTGTATAAATATTGGGAGGATAAGAAATAAAATTCACACAGCAGAATATGATTTCATCTGCCTTTTCTCTGCAGCTCCATGGCTCATGCTGCGGTGTGAAATTCTCATTTTACACACTTTGCAGGCGGAGCACATGAATTATGCATTGAGCAAGAGAAATCTCCTGCTTCAAGTCCTATATGCATTTACCAGGTTCTATCTCTATTACCAAGATGAATTGCAAATGGAGAAATGTTTGATGGAATATACCTTAACTTCTTTGTTTAATATTCTGCTTTTCCCATAGTGAGCTTTCTTGGTAGAAAACTGTTTGGGTCTTATTGTAGGCTTAGTTTTAAGAAAAAAAAAAAAAGAAAAATTGTGTTACAAAGAAATGCCAGACACATCAGAACCTTTTTATTGTCTTGGTTTCAAATGCAAAGCTTTTTTTACTCAATTGAAATATCTGCAGTCATTGGCTATTTATTGGTCATAGATGGCCAATCAATTTTTTTTTCTTGGAAAAAACCAAATTAAAAAAAATCATGTTTGTAATAGGCAGGACCCACATAAATAGATTTCTTTGGTGTTTTCTAGAGAATTGCACACAATTAATGTACATACCCATATGTTGAAATAGATATAAGCAGGAAAGTATTTGCATGTTTTTGTGTATATATAGCACCCAAACACATATATGAGTAGCCCAGTATTTTCTTAAGCTTGAACACTCAGCTGAAGTTGAAAATAAGACATGATCACACTTAAACATTGGCTTTATTTTGATTTAATTAGCTCTTGATTTTTCATTTCCCAAATGGTAGGGTCAGGTTTATGCGTTTTTTACTATCCATTGGGTGGAATTCTTTGCTTGCTTGTTCTTTATAGTAAGCTGATAAATTTAAACACAGTCTTCTGATAAAGTATGCAGTGGAAGTTTTCCTTGCCGTACATTGATTCAACTTTTTTTTTTACTTGTGCCTTTTTTTTTACGACCATTTTATTTTGTTTTGAAGTAGGAAGTAAATTCTCTTGAAGGATTTTTTTTCTGCATTTTTAAACATTTTTAATGTAGAAGATTCAAAGTGATATCAGTGCAGGGATGGATTTCACCTTATAAAAGTACACATCAAGCTTTGCATATTTGTTGTACTTGTGACAGAAAAAAACCTGTGAAGTATACTTTTGGTTTTATTTGTGACTTTGAATCCCCGTCTTAGTTGTCTTCAGTAAACAGATTCTTTTGCAGTGACTCCTAATTTTTTAGAAACTTTAAGTGAGGCAAGTTGAATTCTTATCCTTGCATGGCTCTTGCGTGAGTTGAGCCACTTTTTAGAGACTTTTAATTGGCTGCATATTAAAAGGGGATGGAGACATACCATCTCTGTGGAAATATTTAGCAAATATAAAGCTGTAGCTTTGAACTTTAATCATAGTTGGAGGTAGAACTGTATCTTATGGATAAGTGGGGGCAGAGAGCAAAAGAGTTGAGAAATTGAGGATATTTTTACTATATTTGCCTTTTGTTTAGCTGAATTCTCCTTTAGCCTGTTTTGGTTTCTGAAGAGTTTCTAGTTTAGGAAAAAAGTTGTGATACATTATTTATAGTAAAAGTGCTGGAAATAACAGCTAAACCCAAGATTCAGGGCTAAATATTCACCAAATGATATTATAAAGTGGCTTGGAATTCCTGAGAAGGATTGTCACAAAATTGTGACAAAATTGTGTCTCTGACATGAATAATTCAAGAAGAACTTGTAGTTTATGAAATACACTACTTGTCCTTACTTCACAGATTTAAAACAGAAGTAGCCAAAACAGGCTTAGTGAATTGTTAATAAACACATCTCAAAAGAAAAATCTGGTAGGTGTGAGCAGAAAGGAATTCAAGAAAGTTGGTTTTGCAAGAGTCCCTCACTAATTCTGGACAAAACATACAAGAAATGGTGTAACTTCAGCACCATTTTAACACTATTT
Source organism: Chamaea fasciata (assembly GCF_029207755.1). Taxonomy (NCBI): domain Eukaryota; kingdom Metazoa; phylum Chordata; class Aves; order Passeriformes; family Sylviidae; genus Chamaea; species Chamaea fasciata. The sequence continues at coordinate 5,155,726 of NW_027094089.1, read as the reverse complement.
TGTAATATTTTCTTTGTCCAAAGGAGTTTTAGGTTTCTGATAAATCAGCAGTAGTAGAACACTCAAATACCGTAGTGATAAGGACCATCAAAGTATGGTGATATTAAAATAACTTTCAAAATAGCGGTTCCTGTTCTTTTCAGTCCACAAGATTATTCTTCTCCCAGAATACCTGAAACATATCTGTAGGGATCATGGAAGCGACTACTGTCTGTTTGAGCCATGGTAATTATAGGAAGAACATGATAAGTGATGTCATTTTGGTCAAGGTCAAACCTGGTGGTCATTAACATCAAGGGCTTCAAATAGCAAAAGCATTGGCTAGTTTCTTTCATGTTCTTTGGAGGGAACCATAGAATTTCTCTCAAAACTGAAAAAAATAAACTCAGTATTATCATTTGTTTGCAACGGACTCTGAAGCTGAGAGACCGGAAGAAAGGGAATGAATGTGCCTTGAGAAAAGAGGTGTCATTTCATTATATGGTGCTGGTTAAAGGAAGTGGTTCTAGCTGCTGAGTTGACTCCAAGCTCTTCTAGAAATTTGTATCCTGAGTGTCTGAAAGGCTCAAGAAATGATGCCCTAGATGGGCATAGAGAGATTTACTGAGTTATTCAGACCTGTGAATTTATTACAAGTGGTAAAATAATTGTATATGTATTTGGTTGTCATTTGGTTTGTGCTGTTTAAGAGGAAACAGGTAAACTAGAAAGTGTGGCTCTTGGAAAGACTGCATTTAAATTACTTGCAATAACTTATGTAGTGGGCAATTTCTTAAGGTCTAAAGGTAGTTAACTTATTTTTGTAGAAAATGGCAAAGCTTTCTGCTTGGTATGTGAGCCAGAGAGGATGAATGTAGAAGAAATTCTTCAGCTGACACAAAAGATGCTTTAGAGTGGGTAGGAACAACACAATGTCAAAACTCTTTGATACACCAAGGTTCTGGCTACATCCAAAAATCAATCCTGTCTACTAAATCACCCTCTTGGCAGTCTAAACTGAGCTGTAACACACTGAATTCTTTCCTGAATCACCACTGTCTAGACATGCTCTGTAGGTATGGCCAACAGTTACTCTTACAAGATTTGTGTGGAACTTTTTATTTAGGTATTGAAGCAAATTTTGTTGAAATACTCTGTCAAGGATTATTAATTCTTTAGTCTTTACTTAAAGTACAGCCAGTTCTTACTAGAACTCATCTAAAGGCTTAAAACTGAAACTTTTTGGTGGCAAAAATCAACTATCTGTTAAATAAATCCCAGTAGATAATTGGACAGAATTCCATGCTCCTAGATAAGTGCAAATAACACTATTTCACTATTTCATATTGAATAGATTTTGACCTGTTTTTCATATGGAAACAGATGTTAGTACCCAAATCTTCTGTCTTAAAAAGTTAGCAGCTTTTTTTTTTTTTTTAATTGTATCAACAGAAATATCTGATCTGTCACCAAATGTTTTCTGTGTAGCAACAATGATTAATATTTAATGAAAACAGGGGCTACAGAAATTCAGTTGTGGAACTTCCGTTCAGTTTAACTATATAAACAAATCTTTCTAAGTAGGTGAGTTCTCTGGAAGCCAAGCCCTGAAAATGGATGCGTTTTTCTTCATGAAAGTAGTAAAATAAATTCACTTGCATTATACAAGTACTAAATGCTTTTCTTTTGCTGATATGGTGAAAGATGAAATATTCGGTTTTTTGGCAGAAAGAAGAAAAACCGGTACAAGAAAGAAAGACTCAAAAAAACCAAGACATGTTTCTCTTAGATTTAGATGATTGTAAGTATCTGAATTTTTCCCAAGGCATAAATTCTGTTCAGTTAATTCAGTGAATTCAAATGTCTGAAACACTGATTCTGTTAATTTATTGTACCAGTTTCCTGACAAAATAAATGCTTAGACTGTCAAGTTATTTTTAAGCAGAGTTATTACAAGATTTTGTTTTATAATTGAAAAATTGTTTCAAAATTTAGAACTTACCACCATATAAAACATTTACTTTGAGAATTTGTGTATGTGTGGCAAAACACATGTTTTGGCGAAACCTTGTTTTCTGTTAAAGCGGGCTTGTTTTCTCAGGTAATAATGGATGTTACTTTTACAACATCTGTGCAATCTATGAGCCGATTATGGTATTATATTAAGATGCTAAAAATAACTTTTCTGTAGAACATTGTGAAATAGTACTCTTGGAAGGGTAAGATAGAGCTGGCACTGGCCTTTGGCTATGTTTGTAGTACCCTTCTTAAAGTTTGCTTTTATAGATGCAGCACATCAGAATTTATATTAACATGTACTTTGCACGTAGCCTGTAAGTGAAAAAATGCTACATAGTATGTATCAAACTGAAGGATAAAATAGAGGAAAAACGGGAAAGGAGGAGAAAACACTTTTAAAGTAAATCACATAGTGTATACATATGAGTTGTATTTGTATTTTCATGGCTTATTCTGACTGTATGTCTGAAGAAGTAATCTTTTATTCAGAAACATAAATACAAGAGCATAACATTTAGATGAGGAGGTAAAGCCTTTTTTGTGCAATGAAAAAAAATCATTGTCTTTCCCGTTATCTTTAATTGTTTTTCAATTCAAGTGTCTTGCCCTTTTACTTCTAGTTTGTCCTGTAACAACTCCTGTGGCAGTTCCTACAGCAGCTGTTCTGTCCCCAAGTTTAGCAGCAGACCTAGAGGGATTAAGTCTGTCGAGTTCATCAGTTATTGATGTAAGTAGCCTGTAAAAAGTGGGAGGGTGCATGTCAGTTTAAGCATTTCACATGTTTTGAGGCTATCATGAAGGTTGTTTTTTTAAAGTTCTTTCACCTATAAAAGTCTTATGTGAAATTATGGTTTACCTGCAAGTCAGGCAGCATTTTTTGATCTGTAATTGCATTCTGAAATGTGGAGATAAGTATGAATATTGCATATCTGATAAGGAAGCCTTCAAGGATTTTTATCTTTCTCTTTCAAATTGTCCTTTTCTTTGCCTGAGGGAAACTTTAATTCAGAAATAAAGTATCCAGACTACAGAGTTCTTTCAAATAGTTGATTTGCTACGCTTCCAAAAATAAACTACAAAAACATCACATACTTGCTAATACTCAGTCTGTTTACCATACATGCTTCCAATCATGACATTTTGCTTCTTGGAAGTAATTTTACATAAGTATATGAAACATAGCCCCTGGGTGCAAATAGAAGGGGTATAGATTTACAATCAGTGGTGTATCAGTATATGTCACAATTCATTCTGTTAGTGCTTTGTAGCACTTTCCATTAGGGAATCTCAAAACTATGGGTGTGATTAAGGTTAGCAAACTTATGGAGATAGAGGTTGTTCTTTATTGTGGGAAAGGATAGTAGTTTGTTCTCTTTCACTTGGGGTTTTTTTTAGTATTCTGTATGTGTTCAATTTAGATTTGCAATTTAAATAGAAATTGAAGTGGTATAACATAGGGTACATATCCTTGTGAAAATGAATGGAAGTGACCAGACAAAATACCAGAGAAACAGACATTATTTTATCCCAGCCTTGTTTCTAATGGGTTAGTATCTAGAGCCTACACTGCAACTTTTAATATTCGCTGGTAACCTACTTTGTGCTGCCACAGGGAACAGTAGTTTGCAACCTCAAATATTTGTTATTTAAAGGAGCTACATGAGTGATTTGACTCAAGAAACAGAAGACCTTCACTTATGATTCAGTTTCATGTTTACAGGCCTCAGGATTTGGTGTTGAAATGGGAGACTTTCAGATAATTTGTTGGATATTAGCCTTATCTAAGAAAATCAGCATGTAATGCAAATTTCAAGCAGGCCAGTAACAATCCATGGACATGCAGTCACTACAACTGATGTATAGTCATTGATGTGTCACACAGTCTGAAGATGCCAGAAATTCTCTTCCATATTATTTTGTAGAGTGGTATACGGTGTTAGGTGGTAAGTCTCTGTTTAACAACAGCTGCAGTGTTACTCTTTGATTGCATGCCACAGTCACCTCTTTTCCATCCTGTATGGCTTTGACAGCTCAAAACACAAGCTGTCACATGTTTACCTGGCTCTGGGTTAGCTTAGAAATGACTCCGGTGTCTTTGCTTTACTTCAAAATTATCACCTTTGAGGGTAAATTAGAGATAGTGAACTGTAATGCCAGAGGCTTAGGTGCCCATTGCTTTGGTCCTTTCATTGCCTACAGTACAAGAACATGTACTCCACTCCCATATTCATGCTTGCTTTCCTCATGATTGCCACTGTTCATTTGCTAAACTGCTTCTCCCCATTCTTCTGAAGACAGCTACAAAGAAATAGTGCTGTTAGATAAACAGAGCTAGAAGGTGTAGGCCGAAGAGTAGAAGTTGTTCTGTATGATGACTCTGCAAAATACCTCATTAGTATTACTGAGATCTGGTAACCAGCATGGAAACTGGAACATTTCCTCATTCTTTCTGCTCTGGAAAGAACCCAGATCATGTAAGAACTAATAGTTTCTGCCTGGATAGTGATTACATGTTTTTATCTGTATTCAGTTTTCAGATCTAAGCTCAGCTTTCATTGCCATTGATAGTTGCAGATGTACATGAGGTCCTTTGCTGAGTTTTCTGCACCAGGTAGCAACAGAAATTAAGTACTAAGGTCAAAACTCATTCTTCCAAATTATATCCATATGGTTTTAGAAGTCTTACATGTGTGCAAGTAGTTAGATAACTATAATGCCGTGTTGTTCAGCATCACCAGGTAATTTTCGAAAAACAAAAATATAAAACTGGCTTTTAAAACGTTATGTGGGAATGTGTTGAGTTATTCAAATATATGTCTCTTCAAATAGTATTTTGAATTTATTCTGTGATGGCTTATTCTAAAAATACTTTAGAAAACTTCCTTCATTGTGAGAGAAAGTGGATATAACTGTAGGGCACATGCCAAACTAACAGTGAGAAATTAATTTATTACTAGGCAATGGAAAGCATGGAGTAAAAATAGATAAGTACTGTATATGACCCTAATATCAAAGAAATGTAGCAGCCACTTATCTTGGAATATGTCAAGCAGTTTATTATTCAAATCATTCAGCACTATAATTGGATATAGCTTTTAGAAAACTTTTAACTTCCAAATTCATAGCTGCTGAGTGTTATAGAAAGCATAAATACAAGAATGGTTTTACAGTTATGGCAAAACGTACAAAACCAAAATATCCTTGAATAGAAACTGCACAATCTAATGCTTTGTCCTGTGGCTCATTTGTTTTTATCATCATGTTTACATACAGTACATTTCCCCCTCATATAAACGCATGCATGCATATTATAGTTTGTTCCATGGAAAACAAAATTCTCTTGTAATTCATGGATGACCTTCTTCCAGCTGAATGCAAAATGTAGGAAATCTGTGTGCGTGCTTCTGCCTTGGTACATGTGGTTCATCTTCAGGTTTAAGTGAACCAGGTCACTGAGGTCACTGGAGGCTTGTGTGGGGATTCTCATGGTGTGCAGGCAAGTGACAGCAAAACTAAGTGCTTGAGGAAACTGTAGTCAGCGTTGATTGAGTTTCTGATGGATAATTTGCAGTTTTGAAAAATATGTGAAGATGCAGTGTGAATGAAAAACAGGAGGCAAGAGAAAACTGCAAGCTGTCAGTGTGAAGCAGTTATTGGAAAACACTGGAAATGGGTGTTGTCCCCAAAAGCAGGGGTTGTAAAGTGAAAAAGGAGGAATTCACAGAAAAACTCATGATTAACCTAAGGCCAGGGAGGATTATAATCTTCTACAATAATTAATATTTTGAGCAGAAGTTGTGAGAGGAGAGAGAGGAGAGCTATAGTAACAGAGAGAAGCTGAAGAGGGCAGTGATCTGTTCCTACCTGTCACACAGCTGATAAGAAAAAAAAGGCTAAACCACCTGTTCTTTTCTCATTAGGACTTTAGATAGTAAAAATGTACAAGCAACTACTCTCCTAAATGTGAAGACCCCTGAGTATGCTGCATAGGATAATTAACTAGTAAAAGTGACACATGGTTTTATGAATAAAATTAGTGAGAAGGAAATATTACTTTGGTAGCAAGAAACCTGCTATGGTTCAGAACAGTGTTAGTGCAAGGGAGAACGAACAGGTCTGTATGAGCTGTGGTGAGAGAAGAAGTTGGATGTAAAAAACTGTGTGGCTATATGGTCTGAGTTCAGTAGTATTTGAGGGGAGAAGATTGTTTACCTGCCCCAAAAAGAATAACTTGGGTCAGAGGTGACTAGGAAAACCTCATAAAAAAAAAATACATGTACCAAATGGGGGGAAAGCTCTTACTGTAGTGGAGAAATACTTATAAAAATATTTGTTGTAGCAATTCAGACTATCAATTATTTTGCTTATGGAATCAAGTTATAATTTTAGAAGTTGTACTGCTTTACTTACTAAGGTTTTATTCAATATGTTCAGTGTTTTTTCATTTTAGTCGTTGGTTCCAATGGTATTTTTATTGTTCCCTGCTACGGCCTTCCAGAGAAACTATTTAGGAAGGGAGGAGTAAATTATCTTGTTTTCTGTTTTGTATCTTCTAAAGAACTTTTGACCAGTCTTCTCTTTGAGAGCTTCTTTGGAGTGGTGATGCATGAAGAAGAAATAATAGCATTTGTCAGAAGTCAAGGTCAAGCTGCAGGCCTGTCAAATCAGGTGATAAATACATTTAATTTTAAATTGAGTACAGACTTAGAGAATTCCATGAGAAGCAGTAAACGTGAAATGAACTCTCTCGATATTTAACTAAAGGCATTTTCAGACTAGGAGAACACATTGAATGATATTTTATTTCTTAGTTGTTGACGTAGTCTTTAGAGTGGAATACTTTCTTCCAGTTTAGGTGGCTTTGTCCATTTAGGCTGTTTGTTATTCCACTATAACAGGTTTTAAGACTGACTCTGAAGTATATTCTTTTCTTGTTTGAAGCATCTCTGCTTAGAAGTACTGGGAACACAAAGGCTACAATAATGGGTTATATAACAGCTCTGGTCTGGTATGCAGTTTGCAAGAAAGGTTAGCATGAAGTGCTTTAAGAATTTTCAAGATCCTACAGTAGAGAAATAAATAATAGTTCTTCCAAATAGTTATTGGCATGCACTTAACTTCATGGGTTTTTTTTCAGAGCTTTGCTAGCAGCAATTATTCTTTAACTGTATACATTTTTCGTTCAAACTCTGGTCTGAGTGCTTAGCTCAGGAATGACTGCATCAGAAGAAACATTAAATTGTTATTGTGATGAAGGAGACATAGTGCAGCCACTTACAATAGCAGCAGATATGGGCAATGATGTTCTTCTGCCCATTGTTCTCAGGCAGATTTTGATCAACTACCACTGTTTTTCAAATAGTTAGTTTTACATTTCTGTAACTATATCCATACCCTCTTAAGGCTGCTTATAAATTTTTTTACTCAGGCAAAAAAGGATGCTTTTAAATAAACTTTCAATATTAGCCACATCTTCTCTCCTATCATAAGTTTTTGTAGTTTTGTATTAAGATAGCATCATTTTATTATTTTTATAGCTTGCCATTTGCCCTCTTGTTTTTTGGCTTCTTATAAGGAGTCTTATCCCCTTGCTATTTCATCACAACATTTTTCCATTATATCCACTGTTTTCATTATACTTCTGAAGCCCATGTTTTTATATACAGATTGAAATTGGGAAGTTTGTTGTGGGGAGATGAAGGAAGAAAGTGTGCCATAAGACAGTCTACATCTATCCTATTCCTGTGAATGCTTATAACTTTGCTTGTGTTGTTGACCACAACTGCACATTAAGCAGAGATATTTTTGCAGTTCTGAAGTTTTCAACTTAATTTTGTGAAGGTGGGGATTTTTTCTACGTTGAACAGTCTCTGTTGTGCCCTACAAGATTTGTAACTGGCATAAGGCATAATTGAAACCACATTCTACAGTATATGTTAATAGGGTCCTTGGGACAGTTTCTACATGTGAAGCAAGTGAAAAGGCTTTGTCTTAAATTTAGGAGTTAAAAAATAACGACTTGTTAGTGCCACCCAAAATTCAGCTATGTGGCTGATTAGGTGTGACTGATGCTTGTGGGAAGGCAGTGTGGTCCAGTGGATACAGGACTGGGTGTTACATATGGAAAATGAGTTCTATTTTTGGCTTACTACTTGCTGTGTGGTCTGGAGGGAGTATCTTAATCTTTTAGTTTTCTGATGAAAAATGAGGATAATGTTGCTTACTCACTTTGGGAAAGCAGTTAGAATTCTACGAATGAATGTAGCTGCTCATCAGCAAATATTAACTCTTGCCAGGCTAGAAGAAGAAATGAAACAAAGACTCGAACATACTTTTTTTTGTTTTATTTGGTTCATGTAAAATTGCTGTATAGGTGGATGTTTTTAAATTGGTTATAGAGAATATGTGTGGCATCAGATGTTCGAAAGCTTTCTGTCCTTTCAGAAATTGCTTCCACACACTTCTAAAAATGTTAGATTGAAAGAAAAAAAAAATCTACCTCAGCACTATTTTTTTGTCATTCCACCTCTATTCTTTACTTAAAAATGCATTTCTAATATTTTATAATGTTTAAGCCTTAAAAACACACATCTTATGTTTATTAAATGCATTCATTCTTAACAAAATCTACATTTCAAAATCTCTGACTTATTTTCTTCAAATAAATTAGAGAATTTTGTTTGGAGCTTCTAACAAGACGTTTGTTCTAAATCAGGAATAAGTTTCTGATATGGGACGCTGGACCAAATAATTGTATGCTCAGTCTGAGTGGTATGGTATACTTCTACTAGGTATAATATAATTTATTTAGTTGATTGCTGTGTGGTTCAATACCAGATATTTTTCAGAATATGTCCTTTACTTTTGCTTTTATATATATATGTATATATATATATATATATATATATATATTTATATATATTTATATATATATATATATATATATATATGAATGAATGAGATATTATTTATAATTATATAAATATAATGTATAAGTAGTTAGCAACTTGTATATTAATGTAATTGTATTCTGAATAACCAGGTCATTGATTAACT
>NW_027094089.1:5136672-5141672 GCF_029207755.1 Chamaea fasciata | reverse complement strand
CCATTACCCACGTTCAAACATGTGTAAAGGTTGTTTCTAAAAAGGTTGGTAAATGATGTGCCATTGTTTTCGCAAATCAGAATAATTTGGAAATGTTTTCTGCCCTCCTGTGCCACAGACTCTAGTCTAGTCTGTTGGTGAGACTCTTTAAAAGGCTGATGAATAGTGTTATGATTAAGCACTATATCATCAAAGAGATGAGTTTTTAAGAGCTTACTTTAGTCCAGACTTTCACCTTATTTTTACATGCTTTTCTCCTAATGGTTTGATGAACAGGGCCTTGACGTATTAAGACTAAAAAAAGTAGTTCTAGAATCTTCATAATTAATACTGATTTCTGTGAAGTTGATAGAAATTTTCATTTTTAACTTTTGTTCACTTGGGTTAAGAAAAATTTCCATCTTTATATGGCTGCAAGTGTTGCTTGTTGTTTCTAGTCCCTGACATCTATGCTCTTATAAAATGGCAGAAGAATGGGGGAAAGATACATTTTTAATGTATCTAATTCTAAAATACATCTTTCAGTTGCATAGTGCAATTTAGGAGTTCATGACTGCAAAAGGAGGTTTGTGTAAAACTTTAGTATTATTACTTTAGAATGCTTCATGAAAAAATGTACAAAAATAATTCTACTGTTTACACTGAAGGACCTTTGTAACACTAGCAGCATTAGAATATATGCTTGCTACATGAATCATAAATTTGAAGTACTATGGAATACATTTGTGTACTAAAAGATGTTTTAAAATGGACTACGTTTTAATAATGGTTATTGTCAGTCTTCCTGCTGCTGCATTTATGCTCAGTGAGCTAACAATCTGTGGCAGTCTTAGACAATAGTAGCAGTAATACTCTATAATAGAAGGACTAAGATAATTTCAAAAGTAGATGAGAAAAAGTTACCTACCTAATTTGCTGTCAGTCATCTACATAGTTAAAGGCTTTAACCATGGCCACAGCCACTGGCTACCTTCACTGTCTCTGTGCAGTGGAGCCTTCATTAGAGACATCCATGGGCTGAGGTTTTTGGCTGCAGCATGCTGTGCTTGGTGTTGCTTGCATTGTTCTGAGCAGTGTGGATGAGATCCAGTGGTGTTTCTTCTTAGGAGTATGAAAAGAAGTGTCACTGTGAAGGGTTAATGTGTCATTTGACACCACAAGTTTTCTTTCTGAGTCAAAAAAATAGAAATGTGCTTTTAAATTTAAGCAAATCAACTGAAGGTAATTGGTTATAAATGAACCTCTTTGCTGCTTAACAGACTACTAACCAGTGCATGATTTTTTTTTTCTTGTTTTTTAAGGATGGAAAATAAAGCTTAAGGAAAACAAAGCACAGAAAAACTGTGTTGGCATGGCTTCAGGTCAGCTGTAATTTTTTGCAGTCTAAGGTCTATGGATTTGTTTAGGTTAAAATATTATGTGTATAATTAACTAAATCTTGGAGAAAATTGGCATGTCAATATCATGTAAAAGAGATGTAGTGTGGTACAGAGAGATTCTTCTCCTGCATTGAGGACATGCTGATACCAATGTGCAGTAAGTTGTGCGCTTATTTCAGGTATTTCTCCTTGTGAGTGGTCTACTGTGAATTAGGATCATCCTGATAGAAGCCAAAATAATGTGTTGTATTCTTCAACAATGATGTAGTGAATGAGATTCAAATACAGTTCTATGAAGGTAGCAAAGATGTTATTTACATTTTGGCATTCATAAATACCTGTACTAGATTTTGAATATAGTGTATTAAAGGCAGAATTCACTTTGGCTTGTGAGTGATACTGTGTAGAAGTGTTTCAATTATATTATACACTCATCCTGACAGATTATGTCCTTTTCTGGGGAAAAATTTGAGCTAGATGCTTCTACTAACAAATAAGCAGGAGTTGTTATAGTATAAATCTAATTCTAAGATTATATGTTGTGGCCAGTAGGGTTCAGTATGTTTTCACTTTAGAGGTCTCTAGAGTACTGGCTGTTTGCCAAAAATCAAACTAATATGCTAGAAACCATTTGTAGGAACTTCTTTGAAGTCATTTAGACTCAACGCCAAAATCTATATTCATCCTTCTCAGCAGTGTCCACTATTTCAAATTCATAATTAGGATGCAAGGTTAGGCTGACACCTTACTCTGTTTTTCTAACTCCTAAACTACTTCAGGTAATCATAGAATCAAAGAATCATTGAGGTTGAAAAAGAGCATTGAGTCCCACTGCAAACGTAACACTGCCAAGGCCACCACTAAACCATGTCCTGAAGTGCAGTTCTCAGACTTTGCAGTTTAGTGGTCAGTGGAAAAATGGGATCACTAAATTGAAGTAAATTGCTTGGTTTTGAGCTGGGAGAATGCCTTTTACTTGAAACACCTAACGACTAAGTGTTTCTTGCTGCTTGATGAAACTCTGACATATGAATTAGCCACCAGACCATCTGCTTTTCACCTCATAGAAGCATACATAGGACAATAGGATAGAAAATCTTGAGATCTTCTATACATAGATACGAATTTCACCAGTTAAGGTGTAGGAATTTTCTGCTAGTGTTACTACAAAACAATTTTTTCTGGGTATTTATTTAAGCCCTTTTTATAGTCCTCTAATAATCCCAGCAGACCTTCTGTGGGAGAATGTGTACTTCTGAATTTATACCAAGGTTTGTATTCCATAATGTGACTGACTTTAGCCCTTTCCTTCATGCTTGTTTAGGAACTCTGACTTAATCATGAGAATATTCCCATTTTGTTGCTACTGAGCTTCTTTCTTATGTGGCATTTTAGAAGATTTTAGTAATATTTTCATTGGATTACGCATGTGATTCATTATGCTCAGCAGAAGAAAAAGGCAAAGATGCCAAATCTCAAATAAAACCAGGTGTTATTGTAATACAATAGAGCTTAAGGCTCTATTTTTTATGCAAAATGCAAGCTGTCTCACTGGCCCCCAGTTACACAGAACAGGTGCAGTCTCCGTTTTGAAAGTTCTTGATTACTCTGATATGGAGCTACTAGAGTTTTCCACTGTTCATGAACTCCAGTTTAAGGCACAATTCTGGTTCTGTTATATCATATAGTAATTTTTATGCTCAAAGAGCAATAATTTCTTTTTATACAGAGTAACGACAATTCTATCTAGTTGATTATATATTAAGAAAACCATAGGAGAAAATCTACACCATATAAAAGCATCAGAAAAAAGATGATTTAGTACTACTGGGGATTTTGATCATCCCTAGATTCACAGCTCATATCTGTGAGCAGGTGGAAAGCCTGTGGGTAGGTGTCAGAGACCAAGGCAACAAAGGGAACCAACCCTGTGTCAACCACAGCTGCCTGCCCAAGGGGAGTCCATGGACCAAACCTTCCTGCTCCAGCCACAGGAGGCTTTGTGGGCTGTGGGGGGAACTCAACCACCCCAGCAGCTTTGGGAAAGTAGCTTGGAGAACTGTGGGCAATCCAGGAGACACCTGGAATATGTGGAAGATAACTTCCTGACCCAGGTGATAGAGAGCCCTGCCGGAGAGAATGTCATGCAGGATCTGCTGGTCACCAGGGCAAGTGAGCTAACTGGGGCTCCGAGACTGAAGGCAGCCTGGGCTGCAGGGATCATGCCCTGGGGGAGTGTGCAGTCCTGAGGGACAGGGGTGGGGAAGGAGCAAAAGTCCTGCTCTTGAACTTTAGGAAAGCAGACTTACAGTCCTTTGGGAACCCAGTCACTGGGATCTCCTGAGAGACTGCCCTCAGGGACAAGGAAGTAGAAGAGAGCTGGCAGATATTTAAGGAGTTCCTGGCAATCCCCAGGAGCAAGAAATCAGACCAAGAGGCCAAGAGACCTGCAAGGCTCAGCAAGAACTTGCTGGTCAAAATGAAGGGAAAGAAGCAAAGGCACAGGCAATGGAAACCAGGACAGGTAACCTAGGAAGAGCATAGAGATGAAGCACAGTTGGGTAGGGAGGGGATGAGAAAGGCGAAGGTGAAAAACTGGAACTCAAGCTGGCAAGGGACACAAAGAATAATGGGAGGTGCTTCTACAGGTACATTAACTATGAAAGGAAGGGCAGAGAAGGGGTACCCCCTCTGACAAACAACGCTGGAAAACTGGAGAACTGGTAACAACAGACAAAGGCTGAGGTACTTAACAACTTTTGCCTTAGTCTTCAATGGGAAACTCTTCCCACACTTGGATGGATAACAGGATGAGGACTGGGAGAGCAAAGTCCCTCCCACTGCAAGAGACAATGGGGTTTGTGACCAGCTGAGGAATCTGAATGTACCCAAGGAGGTGCACCCCAGAGTCCTGAGGGAACTGGCTGATGTAGCTGCCAGGCCACTCTCCATGACATTTAAAGAGTCACTGCACTCAGGGCAAGTCCCAGGTGACTGGAAAAGGGGAAACCTGGGAAACTACTGACCTGTTGGCCTTGCTTCTGTGCCTGGGAAGATGATGGAACAGATCCTCCTAGAGGCTGTGCTAAGGCACATGGAGGGCAGGCAGGTGATTTGGGACGGCCAGCCTGACTACAGGAAAGGCAAATCCTGTCTGAGCAAGGCAGTGGCTTTGTCTGATGGGGTGACTGCATCAGTGGGTAACGGAAGGATTACAGATACCATTTTTCTGGACTTCTGTAAAGCCTTTGACATGGTCCACTACAAGTGGGAGAAGCTGGGATAAGGGGAGGAGACTAGGATAATGGAAGTACCATCATGACGGGGCAGACTGGAATGAAGTGAGGTGTGGGCATCAGATGAGATCCAGGCATGGAATGGGATAAGGGGACAAGTGAGATTCCTGTGGTTTGGGGCCTACTTCATCCTGGTCTCCCTATTTTGCCTTCCCCTCTGTCTAGCTGGAGAGATGGATTTGATGAGTGGACTGTTAGATGCATAAGAAAGTGTTTGGATGGTCACTTCCAGAGGGTGGTGGTCGGCATCTCAGAGTCCTGATGGACATCAGTGACAAGCTGGTGTCATCCAGGGACTAGTGTGGTTTAGTATCCTTAGTAATGG